>NC_053026.1:389978336-390135570 GCF_003073215.2 Triticum urartu | reverse complement strand
ATATCTACTATATGATTCACGCTCGACCTTTCGGTCTCTGTGTTCCGAGGCCATATCTGTATATGCTTGGCTCGTCAAGTATAACCTGAGTATTCTGCGTGTGCAACTGTTTTGCACCCATTGTATTTGAACGTAGAGCCTATCACACCCGATCATCACGTGGTGTCTCAGCATGAAGAACTTTCGCAACGGTGCATACTCAGGGAGAACACTTCTTGATAATTAGTGAGAGATCATCTTAAAATGCTACCGTCAATCAAAGCAAGATAAGATGCATAAAAGATAAACATCACATGCAATCAATATAAGTGATATGATATGGCCATCATCATCTTGTGCTTGTGATCTCCATCTTCAAAGCACCGTCGTGATCACCATCGTCACCGGCGCGACACCTTGATCACCATCGTAGCATCATTGTCGTCTCGCCAATCTTATGCTTCCACGACTATCGCTACCGCTTAGTGATAAAGTAAAGCATCACAACGCAATTGCATTGCATACAATAAAGCGACAACCATATGGCTCCTGCTAGTTGCCGATAACTTGGTTACAAAACATGATCATCTCATACAATAAAATTTAGCATCATGTCTTGACCATATCATATCACAACATGCCCTGCAAAAACAAGTTAGACGTCCTCTACTTTGTTGTTGCAAGTTTTACGTGGCTGCTACGGGCTTAGCAAGAACCGATCTTACCTACGCATCAAAACCACAACGATAGTTTGTCAAGTTGGTGCTGTTTTAACCTTCGCAAGCACCGGGCGTGGCCACACTTGGTTCAACTAAAGTTGGAGAAACTGACACCCGCCAACCACCTGTGTGCAAAGCACGTTGGTAGAACCAGTCTCGCGTAAGCGTACGCGTAATGTCGGTCTGGGCCCCTTCATCCAACAATACCGCCGAACCAAAGTATGACATGCTGGTAAGCAGTATGACTTATATCGCCCACAACTCACTTGTGTTCTACTCGTGCACAACATCAACGCATAAAAACCTGGCTCTGATACCACTGTTGGGGAACGTAGTACTTTCAAAAAAATTCCTACGCACACGCAAGATCATGATGATGCATAGCAACGAGAGGGGAGAGTGTTGTCTACGTACCCTCGTAGACCGTTCGCGGAAGCGTTATATCAACGCGGTTGATGTAGTCGTATGTCTTCACGTCCGACCGATCCAAGTACCGAAAGCACGGCACCTCCGAGTTCTGCACACGTTCGGCTCGGTGATGTCCTCGCCTTCTCGATCCAGCAAGAGGGGCGAAGTAGTAGATGAGTTCCGGCAGCATGACGGCGTGATGACGGTGTTGGTGAAGAACAATCTCCGCAGGGCTTCACCTAAGCACTATGAAAACTATGACAGAGGATAAACTAGAGGGGACGGGGTTGCCGGCACATGGCTTGGTGTTTCTTGATCTATCTTTGGTGCTAGCCCTGCTCCTCTATTTATATGTTGAGCCCTGGGGTCGAAACTTGGAGTAAGAGCCTCCACAAAGTCGGTTTCACCCGAAAAGCAAGAGTCCTTCTCGCACTCCAGGGCCAGACGCCAGGGTTCCCGGCGTCTGGACCCAGACGCCAGGGACCCTGGCGTCTGGCCCCTGCTCTCCGCAAAACTTCCTTTTGCACTTTCCAAAAACCTTGTGGGCTTTCCCCTTTGGCCCAAATAAAGTGTTCTCGTACCCAAACATTTCGGGAAACATCCGGAACCCCTTCCGGTGATTTCCGGAACCCTTCCGGTGACCAAACACTATTATCCCATATATCAAACTTTGTCTCCGGACCATTCCGGAGTTCCTCGTCATGTCCGTGATCTCATCCCGGACTCCGAACAACATTCGGTCATCAACATACATAACTCACATAGTACTATATCGTCAACGAACGTTAAGCGTGCGGACCCTACGGGTTCGAGAACTATGTAGACATGACCGAGACACCTCTCTGGTCAATAACCAATAGCTGGACCTGGATGCCCATATTGGCTCCTACATATTCTACGAAGATCTTTATCGGTCAGACCGCATAACAACATACGTTGTTCCCTTTGTCATCGGTATGTTACTTGCCCGAGATTCGATCGTTGGTATCTCAATACCTAGTTCAATCTCGTTACCGGCAAGTCTCTTTACTCGTTCCGTAATACATCATCTCGCAACTAACTCATTAGTTGCAATGCTTGCAAGGCTTATGTGATGTGCATTACCGAGAGGGCCCAGAGATACCTCTCCGACAATCGGAGTGACAAATCCTAATCTCGAAATACGCCAACCCAACATTCACCTTTGGAGACACCTGTAGATCTCCTTTATAATCACCCAGTTACGTTGTGACGTTTGGTAGCACACAAAGTGTTCCTCCGGTAAACGGGAGTTGCATAATCTCATAGTCATAGGAACACGTATAATTCATGAAGAAAGCAATAGCAACATACTAAACGATCGAGTGCTAAGCTAACGGAATGGGTCAAGTCAATCACATCATTCTCCTAATGATGTGATCCCGTTAATCAAATAACAACTCTTTGTCTATGGTTATGAAACATAACCATCTTTGATTAACGAGCTAGTCAAGTAGAGGCATACTAGTGACGTTTGGTTTGTCTGTGTATTCACACAAGTATTATGTTTCCGGATAATACAATTCTAGCATGAATAATAAACATTTATCATGATATAAGGAAATAAAATAATAACATTATTATTGCCTCTAGGGCATATTTCCTTCAAAAACAACGCACGTCAACAACACACATAACAGAGGGAACAACGAGGGAAAACACAACAAAGAGCACCAAAGGAGAAATCTAACGGCATTGGCCAGCCGGGCTGAGGGAGTCCTGGATTAGGGGGTGTCCGGGTAGCCGGACTATACCTTCAGCCGGACTCCAGGACTATGAAGATACAAGATTGAAGACTTCGTCTCGTGTCCGGATGGGACTTTCCTTGGCATGGAAGGCAAGCTTGGCGATGCGGATATTTAGATCTCCTACTAACCAACTTTGTGTAACCCTAACCCTCTCCGGTGTCTATATAAACCGGAGGGTTTTAGTCCGTAGGACAACTTCATCATACAACAATCATACCATAGGCTAGCTTCTAGGGTTTAGCCTCCTTGATCTCGTGGTAGATCTACTCTTGTACTACCCATATCATCAATATTAATCAAGCAAGACGTAGGGTTTTACCTCCATCGAGAGGGCCCGAACCTGGGTAAAACATCGTGTTCCTTGCCTCCTATTACCATCCGGCCTAGATGCACAGTTTGGGACCCCCTACCCGAGATCCGCCGGTTTTGACACCGACATTGGTGCTTTCATTGAGAGTTCCTCTGTGCCATCGCAATTAGGAAGGATGCCTCTTCCCGTCCTTAAAGACGGCGCCGTTACTAAGGGAGCCTTGGCTGTCGGCCAAACTCTCCGGCTAGGCGGTTTTCTCATGACCGCCTGTTCGGCCGTTGCACCGACGGTGACTTCTCGGGTCATCAAAAGCAATCTTCACGTCAGCTCGGAACTGGTCGAGCAGTTAGATCCAATTGAGCTCTCTTCCGTAAACGAGCTCTTGGATCGCATTGCCGCCTTGGGGGTCACTACGGATTATGACCAGATTGGGCTTAAACTCGATCTAAGAGAAATTAATTCTCCCCAAGTCACCCATCACGTTGCCGTGGTAGAGGCACAGTGCGGCGACTCTTCATCTATCTTAAGGACTAGCTACGTCCGGATTCCCGATCCCTCCAAGCCGGATACCCGCGGAGGGGAGGATGTAACTCAAGACCTGAACTTAGAATCAGGCAACGAGCTAGATTCACTGGACAACATCCAAGAATCCAAACTTCAGAGTTCGGAAACTCCTTGGCCTCTGAGTCTTAGATTGGGTGAAGTTCCGGACTTAATTCCACCCACCAACCCGAACATAAGCGATCTATCCCAAGTCAGGCAAAAGCCCGAAGAAACAGTACATCATTACTGGGCAAGGTTCCTCCTGGTTATGAACAGGAAAAAGGACTGCTGCGAGGAAGACGCAATCTCAATCTTCTGCAATAATTGCACGGACAAGGGAATCCTCAACGCCACAGGTCGTCGTGATCTTACACGCTTCACTGACTTGGCGTCCATAGTACAAAAGTACTGTGCGATGGAAAGCGCCTGGAAAACCGAAACTAAATTTTGGGACAATCCGGCCCTGAATAGAAACCCCGTCCGAAATAAAAGGGTGCATTATCATCAGACACCCGGGTTAAAAACCAAAAAACCAAAACCCTCTACAGGGCATGGAACCGTACTGGAGGGATGGCTTAATGGACCCTGTAAAATTCATAATACAGAGGACGCCACACCAAATCATAGCCTTAGAGCATGTTGGATACTCCGGCAGGTGGCCAAAAGGGGCGAAGATCTCCTAATTCCGGAGGCTGCAGAAAGCCACCTCAGGGACTCCAGTACAGTCTTAACAGTCTTCGAGACCTTCGCATCAAATAATATGCGAAAAAGAACACTCCGCAGCCTCGCCGAAGTCTATCAAGTAGCAACAATAAACCCATGGAGTGACACGGCTATTACTTTTAATGCCAGTGATGAACCTAAATTCCGAACAGCTCGAGCACCAGCCGCATTGGTACTCAGTCCTATAGTGGACGGCTTTTGCCTCACCAAGGTACTCATGGACGGAGGCAGCGGATTGAACCTCATTTATGAGGAAACCCTTCAAAAAATGGAAATAGACTGGAACCGCATTGAGCAAAGCAGCACAACCTTTAGAGGAATAATCCTTAGTCGGGAAGCGCGCTGTGCAGGAAAAATCACACTAGATGTGGTGTTCGGCACGCTGGATAATTACAGGTCCGAAGAGGTCACATTCCAAGTGGCCCGTTTCAGTAGCGGATACCACGCTCTACTGGGGCGGGAAGCGTTTACAATCTTCCAAGCAATACCCCATTACGGGTACATGAAGCTCAAGATGCCCGGGCCGAACGGAATCATCACTCTCGCTAGTGATCCGGACATAGCACTCCGCACCGAAAACAAGACAGCCGCATTGGCCCTTGAGGCACTGTCCGAAGCCCTAGCGGCTGAGGAACTGACTACGCTGCGCTCCACGGTAAACAGGGACGATGTGATACTCGACAGAAGATCCAAGTCCACCTCTTTTAAACCAGCGGATGAAATAGTCAAATTCCAGGTCCATCCAACGGACCCCAATAAAACAGCTTCCATCGGGGCACGATTAAACCCCGATGTAGACGCCGCACTACGAGAATTCCTACGGGAGAACTGGGACATTTTTGCCTGGAACCCTTCAGACATGCCAGGAATCCCACGCAGGCTGGCCGAACACAACTTAAATATCCTAAAAGGATTCAAACCTGTCAAACAAGCCCTTCGGCGTTTCTCTGAGCCCAAGAGACAGGAAATGGGAGAGGAGCTAGCCAAACTATTGGAGGCCGGATTCATCAGAGATATAAAACATCCGGACTAGCTAGCAAACTTGGTGATGGTACCAAAGAAGGACAAATCCTGGCGCCTGTGCATTGACTTCAAAGACCTTAACAAGGCTTTCCCAAAGGATCCCTTCCCCCTCCCCCGCATCGATCAAATTATCGACGCTACCGCAGGACATGATTCATTGTGTTTCCTCGACGCATATTCCGGCTACCATCAAATCAAGATGGCAGAATCAGACCAAGCCGCAACGGCATTTATCACACCATATGGCCCATTCTGCTTCAACACAATGCCCTTCGGGCTCAAAAACGTCGGTGCAACATATCAGCGCATGATTCAGACATGTCTGGCAAACCAGATCGGCAAAACAGTAGAGGCATACGTGGATGATGTGGTCGTAAAAACAAGACATGTCGAATCTCTAGTAGACGACTTGAGGCTTACATTTGACAACCTCCGAGCATATGACATCAAGCTAAATCCGGAAAAATGCGTTTTCGGCGTTCCAGCCGGAAAGCTCTTGGGCTTCATTGTATCTGGTAGAGGAATCGAAGCAAATCCAGCCAAGATCCGAGCTTTGTCACAATTGGATATCCCAAAGGACCTCAAACAAATACAAAAATTAACCGGATGTGTGGCGGCTCTAAGCTGCTTTATCTCCTGGTTGGGAGAAAAGGCGCTACCCCTCTATCACCTCCTTCGGCGCACCGAACACTTCGAGTGGACGGATGCCGCCACGGCCGGACTCGAGGAAATAAAATCCATATTGGCAACAAACCCCGTCCTGGCCGCGCCAAACATCGGCGAACCAATGCTATTGTACATCGCAGCAACCCATCAAGTTGTCAGCGCAGTACTCGTCGTCGAACGGGAAACGGACGGACACAAATTCCCCCTTCAAAAGCCGGTTTACTATGTGTCCACTGTCCTCACCCCATGCAAATCATGGTACCCACATTATCAAAAGATTGCATATGCGGTATTCATGGCATCCCGGAAGCTACGACACTACTTTCAAGAGTGTTCAATCACAGTAGCATCGGAATTACCACTCAACGATATTATAAACAACCGTTGCAACGGGCCGGATTGCAAAATGGGCCGTCGAGCTCCTCCCGTTCGACATAACTTATAGGCCATGGCGAGCTATCAAGTCACAAGTTTTGGCCGACTTCGTCGCAGAATGGACGGAGGCCGAACTCCCTAAAGAGTACGGCACATATTCAAACTGGATCATGCACTTCGACGGTTCCAAAATGTTGGCCGGACTTGGGGCCGGCGTCGTTTTGATGTCCCCCACAGGAGACACAGTTCAATATGTACTCCAGATTATGTACACGGACTCCAACAATGCAGCCGAATACGAGGCCCTTTTACATGGTCTCCGGATGGCAGTATCCATGGGCATTCAACGCCTAGAGGTGCGCGGGGATTCGAACCTCGCGATATCCCAAATAAATGGAGACTTCGATGCCAAGGATCCAAAAATGGCAGCTTACCGCAACGCCGTCCTCAAAATGTCAGCTCGGTTTGAGGGGCTCGAATTTCACCATATAGCCCGAGAAAACAATCAGGCGGCAGACGTCCTAGAACGCATCGGCGCAAAACGCGATGTGGTCCCCCCCAACATCTTCCTGGAAAGGCTGTTCAAGCCATCCATAGTATGGGAAGGGGAACATGGCAATATTAGCCCGGACCCAACCGCACTGTCTGACGCCGAACAATCTGACATAATCGGAGGCTCTGCCAATGAAATCACAACCTCGGCTCATGTACTAATGGCCGTTATCGCCCCGTGGACAGAACCATTCCTAGCCTACCTTACTAGGCAGGAACTCCCAGAGGACCAAAACAAGGCACGCTGTATAGTGCGGCGATCTAAAGCCTATAAAGTCCATGAGGGAGAACTTTATAAGAAAAGCACTACCGGAGTCCTTCAAAGGTGCATCTCCGAAGAGGAAGGGCGGAACCTGCTGGCTGAAATTCATGCCGGACTCGGTGGCCATCATGCCTCAGCCCGGTCCCTTGTAAGTAAGGCTTTCCGTACAGGCTTTTATTGGCCGACGGCCCGGGCGGACGCTCAGGACTTGGTCCAACGATGCGCCGGTTGCCAGCTTTTTGCAAACCAAAGCCATATGCCACCCACCGCCCTCCAAACTATCCCCATCAATTGGCCTTTCGCGGTCTGGGGGCTTGACATGGTGGGACCCCTTAAAGGTGGAACCCACAAGAAAAAATACTTACTGGTCATGGTGGATAAGTTCACCAAATGGATAGAAGCCAAGCCTGTTAAGATGGCCGAATCCGGACCTGTGATAGACTTTATATCCGGGGTCATACACCGTTATGGCGTCCCCCACAGCATCATCACCGATAACGGCATGAACTTTACGGCCGATGAGGTAAAACTCTGGTGCAAAAACATGGGCATCAAGCTCGATTATGCTTCCGTCTATCACCCACAAACTAACGGTCAGGTCGAACGTGCAAATGGTCTCATCATGAGCGGCATCAAACCCAGATTAGTGCGGTCCCTCAAGGAATCAAACACGCACTGGGTAGAGGAGCTCGACTCCGTACTCTGGGGGCTGCGGACCACGCCGAATCGCACCACCGGATACACACCATTTTTTATGGTGTACGGCGCAGAGGCAGTCTTGCCCTGCGACATAATTCATGACTCACCTCGAGTGCGCATGTATGAAGAAAGGGAAGCCGAGCTCGATCGGCAGGACAGTTTGGACGCCTTAGAGGAGGAGCGCGACGTGGCAAAAGCCTGTTCCGTATTCTATCAACAACAGGCTCGAAGATATCAAAGCAGAGAAGTGCGGGCCAAAAACTACAACGTTGGCGAATTAGTTCTACGCCTGCCGGACAAGAAAAAGGACAAGCTGAAGCCCAAGTGGGAAGGTCCCTTCATAATCGACCAAGTCCTGACTGGTAGAGCATACCGCCTGCGAGATGCGTCGGATAACCGACTCGAGCCAAACCCATGGAACGCAGCCCGTCTCCGAAGATTCTATGCCTAGCGCCGGACTCTGTGTTTGTCTCCTTCCTCTGTCCATTTTTTACATTTTCTGTCTTACATTTCTCTCCTTCCCCCCTTTTCTTGTATAGCCCTTAAAGGCTCCTCAAGTGACATGCTACTCGCGCTCATCAAACCTGGGGGCTTCTTTAACAGAAGCTTATTTATACGGGCTTCATGCCCACCACATATGTCAAACTTCCGCATGTACCTTTTCTTCACCATTATATGCATCGATATGACTTAAGTTTTGGCCAAGCTGGGTTGCCTGGCTCCTGTGCTTACCCCTACGTTCCCGATTGTTCGGCTAGGTGGTAAAGGGAGCACCTCTGCGATTGTTACTGCCGGATCAGTCGGATGTGTACCTCAGACTGGGTGAAGCCGAAAGCTAGCGTTCTTAAGGGAATATTCGGTCGGTGAACTAAAAGATGACCTTTTTTTTACTTATTTATATATATGCCCCCAGATGATTTTCCTACGTTTGCAGTCCGGACATGCACTTTAGGGCATGCCTCCTAGAGAAAGGAACCCCTAACGGAACTATTCTCTCTGGAAGATGTTTCTTACTAACCATGTAATATAACATAACTAGTTGGGCACTTGTCTGATAAAGCACTAATGACCCCTACGCCTGATCTCCATGCATACCCCGGTTCTTACATAATCGGCAGGGTATTCGGACACACTCCGGACCGTCAGGTCCTGAGGTTGAAGCGAAAAGGTCGGCAACGACAAACGATCTGCAATCCAGCTAGAAGGCATTACACATGTCAATTAAAAATTACATAGTCACTCTGACTGATTGTATTCCTCTTCAATACCATCTAACAGGCTGTCTAACTTACAGTCCTGCTGGGAATACTTGGCGGCCAATTCTACTTGGCCATACACTAAGCTTACAGGGATCTCCTTCCCGTCAGGCCCCACAGGTCCGACCTCGGCCATGTGGTTTGGGTCAGACTTCGTGTACCGCGCCTTCACCATGGCCCAGGCCTCCCTAGCACCTTGTCGGCAGGCCAATATCTTCCACAACCGGAAGCGCCGCCGAGCTCCCTTAAGCTTCTCCGAAAGCTTTCCAAGGCCCTCGGGCATGGAGTGGGAAGGCCATAAGGCTTGGGCAACGCCTCGCATCGCCTGCCGAACTCGCTCGTGCAGTTGCGAGAGCTCGGGAAGAAGGTCACCCATAGAACCGGGCATCTCCTCTGCAGGACGACCCGTTAGCATACCTACAGACATTACTCTGTTAGTCGACTTCCTCGCCGAACTCTTTTCTTTCAAAGATTCACTTAAGCACTTACTAAATATGCCGCGTCGAAGCCGCTGATTCTCCTTAGTGGAGTCCGACAGCTGGCCACGAACATCTTTAAGTTCAACGTCCAGCTTGGTGTTGGCATCCTGAAGATCATTCTTCTCCCGCCTCACCCTTGTCAGCATACTCTCACCGGCCTTTAGCCGGCGTAAGAGTTGTTGCCTCTCCGGATCCAGTCCGGCGCCATCTGCAATATGATTTGCCAGATTTACACCCATGCCGCACTTCGCAAGATACTAATCTTTCGAAGTGTATCTTACCAGAGGGGGTCTCTTTGGGCTCCCCTGCCGCGGCTAGTGCGGCCTCCAGTTGGGCTTTGCACTCTTCCAGCTCCTGGGACAGTACGGTATTCTTCTCTGTGAGAACCTGCATAACAAATGATCCTTAAATCAGTTACTCTAACTGTTTCAAGTCTCGGGGGCTACTGGTACATATATATATTTACCAAAAAATTTCTTACCCGTATGTCTTTTACATATTGCTCCGTGGCTCTGGCTAAACCATTTTGAGCGGCACGGAGGTACGCATCTCCCGAATTGAAGGCATCTAATGCCTCTTGGGAGAAACAAGCGTCGCGAAGAACTGTCCGGCGATGCCTGTGGTTCATGGCACTCTCCACCTTGGAATTGGTGGCAGACAGCCTGTCCGCATCCTCTGTCGGAGGAGCGTCCGGTCTGCGCCTTGTGTTCGTTTCCGCTTCCAGGCCAGGCGTTGGAACCTGGCTGGTGCAGGCGCGATTGGAAACCTCTCCGGATGTAGTCCGGCGAGGTCTCTTCGTCCTGAAGATAGCACGAACGTTAATATGCCCTGAAGGAATAACACCAGGGAAAAAGAGGGTGCGCTATACCTTTGCGCCGGTGTCTTAGTCCGGACTACATTCCTTTTTACCCCACGGGGCCCTGCGGCCCCTCGTTGGCTAGCCGCCGCAGGTTCGGCCTCCCGCCTCGGAAACCTCCCCTGCAAAACACAGTCGTTGTCAGGAAAACTGAAATGCGTGAGAATGGATTCCTTCTCAAGGGGATGAGGCTCCGCTCTCTGTTACCTGGGAGGCCGGAATTAACCCTGGGTAATCAGCCGTAATGGCTACCAAGGTATTGTCCTTGCTTAGCTGATGAAACACCCCGTCGATCAGCTCCACTGATATGTCCGGATCCTCTTCGGAGTCCGGATCGAGGGACCGTTCTGGATCCTCGGGCTGTGGGGGACAGCTGTTTATATCCTTTACTTCCTGACGCAGTTCCTGCGTTGAAGTCGTTAGACTACATATTTAATCATGGGAATATAAAACGGATGGGCAAGCACAATTGTCCACTTACCCAACTCGGAGGGTTGTACATAGTAAATCCGCCCTGCGGGTTGACGCGGAGGAATTCCTCCTCTTCTCCCTTGTACAAAGAGGATAAGATCTTTACTAGAGCGGCAGCTGAGGCTGGCCCCTTACGACCATAACGGGTGGCGTCATCCTTCCCGTTAAAATCCCACATGGGGTGGCCTCTATATTGAAGCGGCTGCACCCCCCGCATAATGCATGCGGCCATGACTCCAATCATGGTTAGTCCGGAATGAGCCAATAGTCTTATCCGGCCCATCAGGTGAAGGACGTCCCTGTCGCCTTCTTTCTGAGAGCTCCGCGGACGCCAGCTTAGGCGTTTCTTTAAGGGATCACTGTTGAATTCGAGGATACCGACCCGGATAGGATCCGGCAGCGGGACATCATCTATATAAAACCATTTCGAAGGCCAGTCCTCGGACGCCTTCTTTGGGGTTCCGGATAGATATCCGGTCCCGGCGATATGCCACACTTCGGCTCCGCCCACTTGATATATAGACCCCTCTTGAGAGCGGGGCACCAGGCAGAATAACCTCTTCCACAGCGCGAAATGAGCCTCAACACCCAAGAATAGCTCGCAAAGGGAGACGAAGCCCGCGATATGCAATATAGAGCCGGGCGTGAGATTGTGCAGCTGGAGGCCGTAGAACTCCAGAAGCTCACGGAGAAACGGATGAATTGGAAATCCAAGTCCTCTTATTAGATAAGGGACGAGGCACACCCGCTCTCCTTTGGAGGGATTGGGGGTGCTCTCCGCTTGCTCTCCGCCATTATAGGTGGCGAGTCCGGCTCGGACCGGGACCATATAGGCCTGAGGGAGAAACCCCTTGGCCTGAAGCGACACCAGCTCGCTGTGCGGGATGGAGCACCTCTCCCAGTCTCTAGGTTTAGGACTGGAAGGGCGAGAGGAGGAGCTGCGACGGCTGGCCATGTTGGAATGGACCTTTGCTGGAGGCGCTCTGATGATTACTCGCGGAGAGGAGAAGGTGTGGTTTGGATCTGAATCCCCATCCCATTAAATAGGTGGCTCGTTTATGCGGCTAGGGGTGTGAATGTAAAAACACCCCAACTTTTCGCATTCGTTTGACACGTGGAAGACGGTCATTATTGGGCGTGGAAGCCAAGGTGCGCTATATTACGAAAATCGGACATTATTTAGCAGGTACACGGAATTTGGAGAAGAACCTGCCTTGCAATGCTGAAGACAATCTGCGCGCCGGACTCGTCGTCATTGAAGCCTGGTTCGGGGGCTACCGAGGGAGTCCTGGATTAGGGGGTGTCCGAGTAGCCGGACTATACCTTCAGCCGGACTCCAGGACTATGAAGATACAAGATTGAAGACTTCGTCTCGTGTCCGGATGGGACTTTCCTTGGCGTGGAAGGCAAGCTTGGCGATGCGGATATTTAGATCTCCTACTATTGTAACCGACTTTGTGTAACCCTAACCCTCTCTGATGTCTATATAAACCGGAGAGTTTTAGTCCGTAGGACAAATATCATCATACAACAATCATACCATAGGCTAGCTTTTAGGGTTTAGCCTCCTTGATCTCGTGGTAGATCTACTCTTGTACTACCCATATCATCAATATTAATCAAGCAGGACATAGGGTTTTACCTCCATCGAGAGGGCCCGAACCTGGGTAAAACATCGTGTTCCTTGCCTCCTGTTACCATCCGGCCTAGACGCACAGTTCGGGACCCCCTACCCGAGATCCGCCGGTTTTGACACCGACACGGACCAAACCACGAAACTGCACCGTCGACGCAATCGAAAGGCTCCACGCATCCGAGACTGCACAACGCCGCGACACCACCCGTGTCACGAGGCACCTTCGAAGGGACATGCGAGGCCGAGACGACGCCACGGCACCTGTGTGCCACCGGCATAGTCAAAGGGCATCGCCTAGCAAACCAAACCGCGGCACTGCACCATCGACGCAATCGAAAGGCACCACACAACCGAGACTACACGACGCCATGACACCACTTGTGTCGGGGGTACATTCGAAAGGTTATGCAAGGCCGAGACGACGCCACGACACCTGTGTGCCGACGGTGTAGCCGCAGGGCACCGCCAAGCAAAGACGCACCGAGGAGCACTCGAGCACGACACACATCATCGTCGACCCCAGACTGGCCGCACCACCACCACCGACCACCCGCTTCAAACCAGCCAAACACCACCCCCAAACCTCAGGCAAGCAGCATGGAGCAGCGTCTCCAAAGACAGGCGCCACCAAGGTGGTAAAACGACGTCAAGGACGCCGCCGCCGTCCGATCCAGTAGCTGGATCTAAGGCTTTCACCCAGAGAAAGAACAGAGTATGCAGGGAACAATGCATCACACAACGGCGCCTCCAGGGAGGGATCCGACGCCGAAGGGCGTCGCTGCCGCCGGTGCCGACCGAAGCCGACACAGGGCTTTCACCCGAAGCATCACTTGCGCCATCTGTTGCTGAGCCACGCCGCTGCTGAGACCGGAGTCACCACCGCCCGGAGGCACCAACCTCCTGCAACGACGGCTACCGAGCACCCGCAAAACCAACACCAGGCTGCCGAAGCAGCCAAAGGGGGTGGAACGGAGCATGGGGCGCCGGGGGGTGCCAGATCAGTTGGAGGACGCGAGCAGAGGAGGCACCTCGCGCGCCCGATCTGGATCTGGACAGAAGAGAAGGAATGGCTGGCCACCGGCCTGGCCCCGCCCCCACGTCGCCCAAGCAGCCGTAGGAGATGGCACGACCACCACACCGAGGCTAGGGACCGCACCCCGACGCCCAAAGCCAGCCGCTGGCCCGGATCCGGCACGTCGTCCAGATCCGCCGCCGAGGGGAGCGCCTGTGAGCGCCACGGCCAGGCGCCAGCGAGCAGGCTGCGCGCCACCTCAACGCACCCCTGCTCCTCCAGTGCTCACCGCGCCCTCAGCACCGAGCTCGAGTGAAGACGCCACCGAGATGACCCCAGCCACCCGGCCACCACGCGTCCATCGCGGATCTCCCTGAGCCACCTTCAGAGGCAGGGGGCCGCCGCCACCACGGTGAGGCCAGCGGCAGCGGCGGAGGAGATGAGGCGCAGGGGAGGGGGGCCGCCGGTGACGCGCGAAGTTCCCCCGAGTCGCCCGAGCGAAGCGACGCGGGGGTCTCTTTTCACCCACGTAACCGGTAGAGTATTAACTCGTGGGCTGGGTCGGGCCTAAATGATCAAACGAGAAAATGAATCGGAGCCATCACAGCCTAGTTAAAACAACATAAGGTTAAGCCTACTGAGCACAGGCCCCAGGCCACGAGAGCATTTTTTATATACATGCTGAACATTTTTTCGATGCACGTTGACATCTTTTAAATACATGATGATTTTCTTATATACATGATCAATATTTTTAAAACATTCATGAACATTTTTTAGAATATATGTTAAACATCTTGGAAAATACATGTTAAACATATTTTGAATACGCGTTGAACATTTTCTAATGCACATTGATTTTTTTCAAATACATGGTGAACGCATTTTCAAATACATGTTTGAACATTATTTTAAATCCAACTTAAAATTTCAAATACATATTGAACATTATTTAAATACACACTAAACATTTTTTAATACATGTGAACCATTTTTTAGATACACCTTGAGAACTTTTTTGAGAATACACGTTCAATATATTGTTAAATACACATTGTACTTAGTTTTACAGGCTGAACATTTTTTTTTGATACACGTCACACATTTTTAAAATACATGTAACATGATGAATTTTTTTTCAAATACATGCTGAACATTTTTTTGAATACATGTTAAACATCTTTTGAATAGTACATGTTGAACATTTTTCAAATACATTGAATACAGATTGAAAAAAAATACATTGAAACATTTCCAGATACATGTTGAACATTATTTAAAATACACGTTGATCACTTTTTTCCAAATACACATTGAACATTGTTTTTTGAATACTCATTGTACATTTGTTTGTATGCATGTTAAACATTTTTTATATACATGAAGAATATTTTAAAATACATGTTTATACATGTTTATATATATATATATGTTAAGTATTTTTCAAATAAATGTTGGTCATTTTTTAACACATGTGACACACTATTTAAGAATTGTTCGAACAATGTTTTTACACTGCATGGACATTTTTAAAATGTGTGATGAATGATTTTAAAAAGTTAAGTATATTAACTTTTGTAGTATATGTATTTACAATATTTGGAAGCATAAAGAAAATAAAAAAGGAATAATAAAAAAGAAAGAACATGATCACAGAAGTTATAGCCGGGTTGCAGGAGGTCGAATAGAAAAAAACTATTAATGGGTCGGCCCACGCTTGAACAAAGTGTAGGTGAGTTGGACGTACAGCTCGCAACAAGCGAGGTATAGCACTACCCTCCTATGTGACACCATCTAGTTACTCAAAAACCCCTCAAAAAAAATCTAGTTACTCAAAAAAAGTGACACCATCTACTGCTTTTAATGGACCAAATAATTATATTTCTGCGTGAGAAGAACGGGTCATGGCGCCAAGTATGGCCACCGAGAGGATCCGCCTGGCCCATGATGGCGTGGAGCTCCTCCTCGACGGCTTCCTCTGGGATCATAGTTTTACCCGCCAAAAATTAGAGGCATATCATAGTTATTGAAAACCATATTTTTGTAACCAAATATAATATTTAGAGTTACGTACACTGTAGGAAAGAAATTGTGTACTAAAATTTCCACACGAAATTCTTGTTTCATGGGACATTTGATATATATAAAAAATCAAATAGAAACAACAAACTTCAACCCAAAGTACTTAAGATTCTATCCGGCTAAACTAAACTAATAAAATCCGCTTTAGAACTCTATGAAGTGAATGACCAACAACTCATCGACTATTTGCTTTCACCTTTCAGACATCTTCCAAATTAATTATTGTGATCTTTCCGGTTCACCAAAGCGAGGTTAACTCAGCTTGAGAAAACGTACTCTAGAAAAGTAGGATGCATAATCATTTGGACCAATTGCAAGCTTAGCTGAGTTGGGGACATTTAAAAGATTGGTGGGCTTGTCTTGCCTTTGTACACGTGTAACAACATGCAGCCCCTCTTCAGAGTCAGAGGAAGTGGCATTCTGGTTGGGGAACACTTACAAAGTTACAAGATTGGTGGGCTCGGCTTGTCTTTGTACGTGTAAAACAAGATGCAAGACCTTTTTAGAGCAGAGGGAGTAGCATTATGGTGCCAATGTGAGCCGTTTTATTCGTCCTACAACCTCCAACACTACAGAATATAAAAAAACATTGATCACCTCCTAGTTAGGGCAGGGATGAAAAACTTGGTGCCACTATTAAGGGTCCCAGGTGATATAAAGAGGAGAAATAAGGCGAAGCGCATGGAAGACCATGACATTGTCAACAAAAGTGAAACCTAACATCCGTTTGATAGCTAAGTTGCGTTGAAAAAAATTGTGCACCAACTAGGTGAATCTTTGGCGAGCTCGTCCACAACACAAACACCCAAAAGAAATTAATTAGAAGTTGGATTGTTTTCAAATGCGAAGTAAACTAAATAGAAGTAGTCTTCCATAAGTATCATTGTACTCGGCACCCGCAACTTTGCCACATCACTATACTACCTACAGAAACCATTCTAGTGTAGGTCGGGGGTGATTCACATGGTTTTGGAAAGACGAGGGGCTTAGATGTCCAGTTTTAGACTTCAGGGGATAAACTGTCTGATTTGTGAAATCAAAGGGGGTTATGTATACTTCTTTCGTTTGTTGTGAATCAAAATTAGTCTTTCTTCCTGTTTGAGCTAGCGGCCCAAGTTCTCATGGCCGATTCAAGCTAACAAATTAAGTAACTGTAACTAGGCCCACCCTACTCCAAAATGATAAGTAACTAGGCCCACCAAATTCTTGTCTCTACTTTCATCATTTAAATGTCAATATTATTCTTTTCATATGTATGATTTTTTATTGACCTCCACATGGACTTTTCCATGAGGTAATATTTGGCAAAAGCCAAGTTACGATGAAAAACTCGGAAAGCCAAGTGAAATGAGTGTTTTAAACGTCCTAAAATTCCTAAAACTATTGCATTGTGCTAGAGAATTGATGTTCTACAAACATGTAGAATTTTTTATTGGAAATTAAATTAATTTGGGAGGTATGAAAAAATAAATCCAACCATGACAGAAAGTGTCGCAGCAATGTTCTAGCATATTTTGTTGTTTTCTTACCACAGAAATGAATACATGCTTGTTACAAATTTCACATGCTCATATAGCATCATATTTCTAACATAAAGTATTTTGGAAATTTTGAAACTTTGAATTGTGGTTTACATGATATTTCACCTAGTTTTTACCAGATACTTTCTCTCCATCGATGCATTTGCACTTTGATTAAGATGAAGAACTCTCTTTTTTTCGGGTGAAGAACTCTTTTTTTTCTTGGATCTCAAGTATTATGACCTTGTCCTTTTTGGGAGTATCACATGTGAGGACGGCACAGCAAGAAGGCGTTGTGGGCTACCAGATCATCCAACTTTCGATGTTTGCAGTGCACTTTCCTCCCTCATATGTCCTGTGTATGAGAACGGCCTTCGCGGTTCATAGCCTTTGGTGGTGGCTGGCTCTTGTCGCAGCTCGACTCCCTGTTTGTGTGAATATGGTCTTCACTTGCGTGACATGTCCCGTTAAAACTGTCCTATACATGTAGCTGTCGGGATCATGGAAAGTGGTGGCGACAACACAAAACGACTTCGACTTGATGGTGTTTCTTGAGTACTCAGTCTCGAGTTCCGGAACTGAAAACGCTAGGCCTGACCCTAGTTTGTTACCTGGCAATGATGATGTTTTTGCATCGTTACATTGTTGAAGGTATTGCTCGGATTTGCTCCTCAGGGTGAAAACCAAGGATGTGGCCTTCGATGTTGGATCCGACTATGGCTGCGCTTGAGCGTTGTCCCTTCTTGAAGGCGAGCAACTTTTCTCATTGTCTTTGTGAGGCCATGAGATAGTTGGTCCGGATAGTCGTTATTGTAGTTTGTCGATCGTTGTTTTATCATTTTTTTTCATTTGACTGGACATAACGGTTTTGTATGAAGTTATTCTTTGCCGGCGTAATTCTTAGTGTGTGCATTAGTGTTAACTATGCGTGTCTTAGTCATGCAGACGTTGGTGTGCGTGACCACTTGTTCTTTATTCTCTTGCGAGTTTTATTTTGAGTCAATAAAATTAATATTTGTCGTAAGAAAAAGTAAAATTAAAGTCTAGTAGTGCTACGAGAAGGAATGCAGATTTGCAGCACCCAAGCTCCAGTGCTCCCTATATTTGAACATTTTGACATTTGTGTTTTTGAAGTTTCAAAAGAATGTTAAATTTTTTCCGGGAACACATATACACATTCCGAATACCCATAGCAAGTTAGCGCAGAAATCTCGTTTTGTTTTGGGCTATAGAAAAAAAAATCTGACAATATATAGGAGAGAAAGGGTGCCATTTCTGTCAGAAATTTCTCTTTTTTGTATTTCCCAAAATACAAAGTATTTCTTTTCCAGATTTTTAGCGTGCCTTAGGAATATGTGTATGTATTCACGCATTTATTTTACGATTTTTTTTAGAAACGAAAGTGTGTTTTTAAAAAATTTGAAATACCTAGAGCCATGGAGCTCGGTAGCTGCAGCCACTTTCCGTACGAGAAGTGACTATAGCAGGTGAAGACGGCATAGCTGCAGGAGCTGATGACACACATTGACACATACATTCAACGACTTGTCACGTCAAAGCATTATACAGTGGTAGCAGCAGGTGTGTAGCTGCACTGCTTTATGCTGCGCCTGCAGAAACCTCACTGTTAACTAACGGGCATTGCACTCCACAGTGCACTGCAGGAGTTGTGGTGTAGCACGAAAGAAGATGCATGATGGATGGGCGAGCCGGTAGGTGAAGCCGATCTCTGAATAAGAGTATGATGAATGAATGGTGGATCGAATCTGGGGTCAGTTATACATCACATCGGTGTCAGGGTGAGCCTGTTGGCCGGCGAGGCCGCGCCGCTCCTGCCACTCTGCTTCCATCTCTCGTCCTTTGTCTCACCCACCAGGATGACTGTTAACTATGTAGTGTAATGTTGTTCATGAACCAGGGGTTTCCTAGGATCCATGTAGAGTCGGAATACGACGGTGGTTTTGATCTAGGCCCGGGATCTATGCGTTGTAAACACTACACAGGTGCTAGTGCTAATAGAGCAAGTTATATGTAGCGTCCAGCAGGGAGCAGAGGCCACGATCTGAACTCTAATGGTCCTTCTCATGAGCTGTTCCGGGCAAGGGTTGTGCGCGCGGCGCCTTAAACTTGTCTCACCTACTGCATTCCCGAGGGCACTGACGAAGCACCAAGCAGAGCCGCAGACTCGCAGGCGGAGCAGTCGTGTTGATTAACCACACCACACGGGCACAGTCATCGATAGTTTTCAGTCCCACGCGAATCGGATCATTGCGTGTTTCTTGGCGTCGCAGTAGAGCAGAGCATACATAAAGTTCTGTTTGGTTTTAAACAAGTCACCAATTTATAAGTCGAAAAGTAAAAAAAATGATTTATTTTGTTAAACAGACCCAATTTATAAGTCACTCCAACTTATAAGTCATAAGTTGCTCCAGCCCAACTTAAAACTTATAAGTCACCCCTTTTACGTGGGTCCCATCACTTTTACATAAAAAAACAAGATGGAAATGTGTGGTCAGATGACTTATAAATCATGTGGCAACCAAATAGGCGTGACTTATAAGTCACTGGTTTTAAGTCACCTGACTTATAAGTCAGGTGATTTATTGGAACCAAACCGGGCCTAAAGCTTGGCAGACGTGGCTCAACTTCTGAAAAAGGATCAAAACACCAAATTTAAGACCCTTTTTCCTACCGTTGGGGTAGATGGTGGTAGGGTATAACTGTCTATCGCCTGAGGCCTGACGGTAGGGAACTTATCCATGTCAGCGTCCTCAACGGCTGCCCGTCCTTGTCGTCAATCCTAACGCCGAGGTCTCCGGCAGTAGGTTGTTACACACTACCGCCATCGACCCAGCGGTAGGGTTTGAACGGTTAAAGGCCGCATGGGGTCGGCTGGCGGGTCCCACCCACCAAGCCAGTCCCCCTTCTTCGTCCCATCGCCCGAGAAACAGAGACCTGCGGCGGCTCTCTCCTCTCCACACTCCCCCCCTTCGATCTTCTCCGTTTCTTTGCCATTCTTGCGGATTGAGATGCGTCCACGAAGAGATAAGTCAGCTCTTTCGATCCCTCAATTATTTTTAGTCAAATAGCTCTAGTTTTGATGGTTTTTCTGGCACTAGGTGAACCCTTGTTCATCTTGAAGTTTTGAAATTTGGATGAATGAATGGATGAATATCTGTTCGATATATGAATGTGTGGATGAATGGATGGATATATGTTGGATGTGTGGATGAATGAATGGATATAGGTGAACCCTAGTTCATCTTTTAGTTTTAATTTTTTGTAACTAAATTTAATTAGAGTTGATGTGTGTATCAATGGATGGATATATGGATGTGTGGATGAACCCTCTAGTTCATCTTGTGGTATTGCTATGTTTAAAATGAATTCATATGCATATATGTGTGGATGTATATATTTAGAAAGATGAATGTGTTTAGATTGATATACATATATATATATATATATTATATATATATATATATGAATTCATTTTAAACTAAAATTAATTAGAATGGATGTGCGGATATATCTTTGATGTGTGAATATAGGTTAACCCTAGCTCATCTTGTAGTTTGACTCTTTTAAACTAAATGTTGGATGTGTGGATATATTTAGAATGGATATACATATGCACATTTGGTATTGCTATATTTAGAATGAATGTTGATGAAGGATGTGATGCATATATATAGATGTGTGGATTAGATGTTTTATTCAATATGGATCATATTTGTTAGTTATGTGGTTGTGAAAAATTAACTTGAATTGGCAATTGTTGAAGGAGGACCCTTGATCCAAACATCGGCACTAAGTACACCATGCTTGACCCTGCGTTCGACAACTGTCATCGCGCACATTTTATTGAGAATGGAATGGTAATAACTAATAACTATGATCAACTTTTTGCAAAGAAAAAATTGGCTTTGCAAAAGTAAGTTCTTAACTATTTTCATCTAAATTTTGGTAGATGCGCACCATTGCATATGAAGGGTCACATGAAGGCCTGCCAGATGCAATACGATTGCCGCTACGAGCTGTACTTTAGGAGAGTCGGGCTGCTGTCGTCTGTGCTTCAGTTCAAGCATGAGTCGCCGACGCTCGTCCACTCAACTCTCAGAGCCTTGGCGGTTCATTGGTGGCCCGATACGCACAGTTTCCATCCCCCATGTGGTGATATGATGGTGACCCTCGAGGACTTCCGCATGATCATGATCCTACCGCTCCAGGGCCAGGCTCTTACTAGGCGAGTGGAGAGGAGCAACTGGCAGGAGAGGGTTGTCGCCCTCAACGGTGATTGCCCTGCCTCTATCCATGATGAGGCCCTCGGTGTGGTGGATAACCCAGCATCTGGTATACCACTAATATGGCTCGTTGCCAACCGGTATGGATGCACGCAAGGTGACGGTGCGCGAACTGTGGAGTAGTAGGCGAGGGCCTACTTGTGGTATCTCTTAACAAAGGTCGTGTTTCCATACTGCTCGGGGGACACTGCCCTATGGATGTATCTGGACTTCCTGGCCGATTGGGACGCCGAGGACAGCTGGGGGTTTGTCGGCCTCCCGTACTTATACCGTTAGGTAATAAGCTATCTCAATATTCGTTTATGTATGTATGTATGCTTCTTTAAATTATGTCATCTAATCATGAATTGGTATTTGTAGTTGGACGACACATGTCAGAGGACCGGAGATAATTATGGTACGTGTGGATGTGCCTGGGCCCTCTCGATTTGGATGTAGGAGCAGTTGTCGCCTTATCGGTGGGTCGTCGTGAAAAAGATATTCGGCGTCCATGGACGGTGTATGGTAAAGAAGGGGACACTTCTCGATACCCTATCGTCGCGTACTCCTAGGACAGGGTTAAAGTCTTCACAGGCAAGTCGATTGCAATGTATAAGGCCTTCACCAATGAGCCGGACAACCTGACATATCACCAGGTAAACCTCTTGCTAGTGTTTTCTTATAGCCACTTTCACGGTTAATTACCAATATTTCTACGGGCTAACTGGTGTCCGTATCATGACACAGGTCAGGCTTTTGAGCTGAACGAGATGTGCACTCGGGACATGTTTATCTGGTGGGCTATTGTCTCATTAATTTGTGTGTGCTCTATCGAGTGGCATGCACCACGACGCGTGGCCTTGCAATTTGGTAAATTCCAACACACCCCACCGAAGTGAAGGAAATATGCCCTAGAGGCAATAATAAAGTTGTTATTTATATTTCCTTATATCATGATAAATGTTTATTATTCATGCTAGAATTGTATTAACCGGAAACTCGATACATGTGTGAATACATAGACAAAACATAGTGTCCCTAGTATGCCTTTACTTGACTAGCTCGTTAATCAAAGATGGTTAAGTTTCCTGACCATAGACATGTGTTGTCATTTGATAAGCGGGATCACATCATTAGGAGAATGATGTTATGGACACGACCCATCCATTATCTTAGCATAATGATCGTTAAGTTTTATTGCTATTGCTTTCTTCATGACTTGTACATATTCCTCTGACTATGAGATTATGCAACTCCCGAATACCGGAGGAACACCTTGTGTGCTATCAAACATCACAATGTAACTGGGTGATTATAAAGATGCTCTATAGGTGTCCCCGAAGGTGTTTGTTGGGTTGGCATAGATCGAGATTAGGATTTGTCACTTCGAGTATCGGAGAGGTATCTCTGGGCCCTCTCGGTAATGCACATCACTATAAGCCTTGCAAGCAATGTGACTAATGAGTTAGTTATGGGATGATGCATTACGGAACGAGTGAAGAGACTTGCCGGTAACGAGATTGAACTAGGTATGAGAATACCGACAATCGAATCTCGGGCAAGTAACATACCAATGACAAAGGGAATAACGTATGTTGTTATTGCGGTTTGACCGATAAAGATCTTCGTAGAATATGTAGGAACCAATATGAGCATCCAGGTTCCACTGTTGGTTCTTGATCGGAGATGTGTCTCGATCATGTCTACATAGTTCTCGAACCCGTAGGGTCCGCACGCTTAACGTTCGATGACGATTTGTATTATGAGTTATGTGTTTTGGTGACCGAAGATTATTCGGAGTCCCGGATGAGATCACGGACATGACGAGGAGTCTAGAAATGGTCAAGAGGTAAAGATTGATATATTGGACGATAGTATTTGGATACCAGAATGGTTTCGGGACATTTCGGATATTTATTAGAGTACCGAGGGGTTATCGGAACTCCTCGGGGAAAGTAATGGGCCTACATGGGCCATAGGGGAGAGGGGAGGCAGCCCACAAGGGGTGGCCGCGCCCCCTCCCATAGGGAGTCCGAATTGGACTAGGGAGGGGGCGGGCCCCCATTCCTTTTCCTCTTCCCTCTCCCTTCCCTCTTCCCCCCTCTGTGAGAAGGAAAAGGGGGGGGGGGCGAATCCTACTAGGACTGGAGTCCTAGTAGGACTCCCCTCTCCTTGGCGCGCCCCTGGTGGCCGGCCTCCTCCTCTCCTCCTTTATATACGGGGGCAAGGGGCACCCCAAAGCACAACAATTATTCTCTTAGCCGTGTGCGGTGCCCCCTCCACAGTTTACTCCTCCGGTCATGATACGTCTCCAACGTATCTACTTTTCCTAACGCTTTTCCTCTTGTTTTGGACTCTAATTTGCATGATTTGAATGAAACTAACCCCGGACTGACGCTATTTTCAGCAGAACTACCATGGTGTTGTTTTTGTGCAAAAATAAAAGTTCTCGGAATGGAACGAAACTTTGCGAGGAATTTTTATATAATAAAAGAAAATTTCTAGAGCCAAGACCTACCGAAGGGGGCACCTGGGTGGGCACAACCCACCAGGGCGCGCCCCCTCACCAGGTGCGCCCAGGTGGGTTGTCCCCACCTGGTGGCCCCGCAGACCCTGATTCCAACTCCATAAATACCTATTTTTCCTAGAAAAAATCAGGTAGAAAGAATTATTGCGATCCACGAGATGGAGCCGCCGTCACCTCCTGTTCTTCATCAGGAGGCAGATCTGGAGTCCGTTTGGGGCTTCGGAGAGGGGGATCTTCGTTCTTCGTCATCACCAACCCTTCTCCATCGCCAATTCCATGATGCTCCCCGCCGAGAGTGAGTAATTCCTTCGTAGGCTCGCTGGTCGGTGAGGAGTTGGATGAGATTCGTCATGTAATCGAGTTAGTTTTGTTAGGGCTTGATCCCTAGTATCCATTATGTTCTTAGACTGATGCTGCTATGACTTTGCCATGCTTAATGCTTGTCACTTTGGGCCCGGGTGCCATGATTTCAGATCTGAACCGTTTATGTTATCACCATTATATCCATGTTCTTGATCCGATCTTGCAAGTTATAGTCACTTACTACATGTTATGATCCGGCAACCCCGGAGTGACAATAGCCGGGACCACTCCCGGTGATGACCGTAGTTTGAGGAGTTCATGTATTCACCGTGTGTTAATGCTTTGTTCTAGTTCTCTATTAAAAGGAGGCCTTAATATCCCTTAGTTTCCAATATGGACCCTTGATACGTCCATTTTGCATCATGCTTTTATATCTATATTTATTGCATTATGGGCTGTTATTACACATTATGTCACAATACTTATGCCTATCCTCTCTTATTTTACAAGGTTTACATGAAGAGGGGGAATGCCGGCAGCTGGAATTCTGGGCTGGAAAAGGAGCAAATATTAGAGACCTATTTTGCGCATCTCCAAAAGTCCTGAAACTCCACGGGAATTATTTTCAGAATATATAAAACATGTTGGGCGAAGAAAGTACCAGAGGGGGGCCACCCACCATCCACGAGGGTGGGGGCGCGCCCCCTGCCTTGTGGGCCCCCTGGTAGCCCTCTGATGCCCATCTTTGGCTATATGAGGTCTTTCGTCGAGGAAAAAATCATAAGCTATCTCACGGGACGAAACTCCGCCGCCATGAGGCGGAACCTTGGCAGAACCAATCTAGGGCTCCGGCCGAGCTGTTCTGCCGGGGAAACTTCCCTCCGGGAGGGGGAAATCATCACCAATGATCCGAACTCCGTTTTCTTGCACGATACTTCTTTTGGTCGTAAAAATTCATTATATAATCTCCCGAAGGTTTTGACCACCGTATCACGCAAATATCTTCTGTCTTTGTGTCGAGCTGTTTTTTTGACAGATCTAGATCGCCATGGCGTCTTCAAGTGCCCCCAAGGACAAGTTCCTCGAGAAGGTCTTCAACCCCTACCTCGCGGAGGTGCTGCAACACCCTCAAACCATTGAGATGTGTGAGGGGTTGCTGCACATCCGTGATGTTGAGGGACCAAGGAGGACCGGAAGCGTGGTGACAAGGCTCGAGGCAATGGAGCAACAAGTTTTCAAGTGCCAGGAGATGGTGGAACGTGGACTCGACACCGATCATATAATGATCATGGAGTTCACCAACAACCACAAGCTGGATGACAAGAACATTGGGGAGACCATCTTCAAGCTTCACGAGAAAATCGAGCGCCTCCAAGCCCAGACCTATGACCTGCAAAACCAAAACTGTGAGTATGAATATAGATTCAAGAGGATGAGTTTGGCTGCAGATTTGAGGATCCCGGAGACTCGATCATCCTTCTATGATGGCAAGCCTATGCCTTGGAAGATGGACGACAAGCCCACATCATCAACAACTCCATCATCGCCACCTTCGTAGAAGGAGACATAAACACATGGGTATGGGCACTCCCCTTGGCAACTGCCAAGCTTGGGGGAGTGCCCCGGTATCGTATCACCATCACACCCTTATCTTTACCATTTTTCTTAGTTCGATCCTTTTGGCAATATCTTGATCTAGTAGAATAAAGTTTTAGTATGATCTGGTTTTGAGTTTTGCTTTATGATCCTTCTATGTAATCGAGTCCGTGAGCTATATATAATAAAGATTAGTGTTGAGTCAAGGGCTTGATTATCTTGCTATGATCTTGAGGGAATAAAATAAAAGAAAAAGAATAAAAAGAAATAAAGAGATCATATGGATCTTATGGAGAATAATGACTTCACATATAAAGAGTATGATGAATAAAAGTTATTGAGAGTTGACAAGCATAGTTTTTGTCATCGTTGCAATTAATAGGAAGTAATAAAGAAAGAGAGGTTTTCACATATAAATATACTATCTTGGACATCTTTTATGATTGTGAGCACTCATTAAAATATGACATGCTAAAGAGTTGAAGTTGGACAAGGATGACAACGTAATGGGTTATGTTTTCTTACATCTGAGATAAATTATATTGTCATGGATCATCCAACATATTGAGCCTGCCTTTCCCTCTCATTCTAGCCAAATTCTTTGCACCATGTAGAGATACTACTTGTGCTTCCAAATATCCTTAAACCCAATTTTGCCATGAGAGCCCACCATATCTACCTATGGATTGAGTAAGATCCCTCAAGTAAGTTGTCATAATTGCAAGCAATAAAAATTGCTCTCTAAATATGTGTGATTTATTAGTGTGGAGAAAATAAGCTTTATACGATCTTGTGATGTGGAAGAAATAAAAGCGACGGACTGCATTATAAAGGTCCATATCACAAGTGGCAATATAAAGTGACGTTCTTTCGCATTAAGATTTTGTGCATCCAACCATAAAAGCACATGACAACCTCTGCTTCCCTCTGCGAAGGGCCTATCTTTTATTCTTGTCTTATACTTCATACAAGAGTCATGGTGATCTTCACCTTTCCTTTTTACATTTTATCCTTCGGCAAGCACTGGAAAGCTCCTGATAGATATAGCTAATTGGAAGTGAGTTTTCATGAACTATTATTGTTGACATTACCCTTGAGGTAAAAGGTTGGGAGGCAAAACTATAAGCCCCTATCTTTCTCTGTGTTTGATTGAAACTTCATACCCATAAATATTGCATGAGTGTTAGCAATTGTGAAAGACTAAATGATGGTTGAGTATGTGGACTTGCTGAAAAGCTCTTATATTGACTCTTTCCTATGTTATGATAAATTGCAATTGCTTCAATGACTGAGATTATAGTTTCTTAGTTTTAAATGAAGTTTGTGATTCATACTTGAAACTGTGAATGAATTGTTACTTTAGCATAGGAGATCATATGACAATAATTATATATGTTGCTGTTATAAGAATGATCATGATGCCCTCATGTCCGTATTTTATTTTATCGACACCTCTATCTCTAAACATGTGGACATATTTTTTGATATCGGCTTTCGCTTGAGGACAAGGGAGGTCTAAGCTTGGGGGAGTTGATACGTCCATTTTGCATCATGCTTTTATATCGATATTTATTGCATTATGGGATGTTATTACACATTATGTCACAATACTTATGCCCATCCTCTCTTATTTTACAAGGTTTACATGAAGAGGGGGAATGCCGGCAGCTGGAATTCTAGGCTGGAAAAGGAGCAAATATTAGAGACCTATTTTGCGCATCTCCAAAAGTCCTGAAACTCCACGGGAATTATTTCCAGAATATATAAAACATGTTGGGCGAAGAAAGTACCAGAGGGGGGCCACCCACCGTCCACGAGGGTGGGGGCGCGCCCTACCCCCCTGGGCACGCCCCCTGCCTTGTGGGCCCCCTGGTAGCCCTCTGATGCCCATCTTTGGCTATATGGGGTCTTTCGTCGAGGAAAAAATCATAAGCTATCTCACGGGACGAAACTCCGCCGCCACGAGGCGGAACCTTGGCGGAACCAATCTAGGGCTCCGGCGGAGCTGTTCTGCCGGGGAAACTTCCCTTCGGGAGGGGGAAATCATCACCATCGTCATCACCAACGATCCTCTCATCGGGAGGGGGTCAATATCCATCAACATCTTCACCAGCACCATCTCATCTCAAACCCTAGTTCATCTCTTGTATCCAATCTTTGTCTCGAAACCTCAGATTGGTACCTGTGGGTTCCTAGTAGTGTTGATTACTCCTTGTAGTTGATGCTAGTTGGTTTATTCGGTGGAAGATCATATGTTCAGATCCATTATGCATATTAATACCCCTCTGATTATGAACATGAATATGCTTTGTGAGTAGTTACGTTTGTCCCCGAGGACATGGGAGAAGTCTTGCTATAAGTAGTCATGTGAATTTGGTATTCGTTCGATATTTTGATGAGATGTATGTTGTCTTTCCTCTAGTGGTGTCATGTGAACATCGACTACATGACACTTCACCATTGTTTGGGCCTAGAGGAAGGCATTGGGAAGTAATAAGTAGATGATGGGTTGCTAGAGTGACAGAAGCTTAAACCCTAGTTTATGCGTTGCTTCGTAAGGGGCTGATTTGGATCCACATGTTTCATGCTATGGTTAGGTTTACCTTAATACTTCTGTTGTAGTTGCGGATGCTTGCAATAGGGGTTAATCATAAGTGGGATGCTTGTCCAAGGAAGGACAGTACCCAATCACCGGTCCACCCACATATCAAATTATCAAAGTACCGAACGCGAATCATATGAACGTGATGAAAACTAGCTTGACGATAATTCCCATGTGTCCTCGGGAGCGCTTTCCTTTATATAATAGTTTGTCCAGGCTTGTCCTTTGCTACAAAAGGGATTGGGCCATCTTGCTGCACCTTATTTACTTTCATTACTTGTTACCCGTTACAAATTACCTTATCACAAAACTATCTGTTACCGATAATTTCAGTGCTTGCAGAGAATACCTTGCTGAAAACACCTTATCATTTCCTTCTGCTCCTTGTTGGGTTTGACACTCTTACTTATCGAAAAGGCTACGATAGATCCCCTATACTTGTGGGTCATCAAGAATATTTTCTGGCGCTGTTGCCGGGGAGTGAAGCGCCTTTGGTAGTTGGAATTTGGTAAGGAAAAATTTACATCGTGTGCTGAAATTTACTATCACTTGTTACTATGGAACATAATCCTTTGAGGGGCTTGTTCGGGGTATCCTCACCCCGACCAGTAGAGCAAAGAGTTGCTCCTCAACCTACTGAAAATGTTTACTTTGAAATTCCTTCGGGCATGATAGAGAAACTGCTAGCTAATTCTTTCACAGGTGATGGAACATTACATCCCGATTTGCACCTAATCTATGTGGATGAAGTTTGTGGATTATTTAAGCTTGCAGGTATGCCCGAGGATGTTATCAAGAAGAAGGTCTTCCCTTTATCTATGAAGTGAGAGGCATTGACATGGTTTACGCTATGTAATGATATGGGATCATGGAACTACAACCGATTGAAATTGGAATTTCATCAAAAGTTTTATCCTATGCATCTTGTACATCCAATCGGTTGCGTTTAATTCTTTCCAATAAAGAATTAAACACAACTCTAAAGATTGGGATCTCGACGAAGGTAAGGAGTCAGGTATAGCAGCTAAGTTTGATTGTGTTAAATCTTTTATGGATACCGACGCTTTCCGTGAATTTAGCACTAAATATGGACTTGACTCTGAGATAGTAGCTTCTTTCTGTGAATCCTTTGCTATTTATGTTGGTCTCCCTAAGGAGAAGTGGTTTAAATATAATTCCCCCATTGAAGTAAAAGTAGCTGCACCTATTAAGGTTGAAGAAAAGACTATCACTTATAGTGATCCTGTTGTTCCCACTACTTATATTAAGAAACCACCTTTCCCTGTTAGAATAAAGGATCATGCTAAAGTTTCTACTGTTGTTCATAAGAGTAATACTAGAACACCTACTCCCTCTGAACAAATTAAAGTTGAACCTAGTATTACTATGGTTAAAGATCTCTTGGTCGATAATATTGATGGGCATGTTATTTACTTCTGTGATGAAGCTGCTAGGATTGCTAGACCCGATACTAAAAATAAACATAGACCTGTTGTAGGCATGCTTGTTATTTCTGTTAAAATAGGAGATCATTGCTATCATGGCTTATGTGATATGGGTGCTAGTGCAAGTGCAATACCTCATTCCTTATACAAAGAAATTATGCACGATATTGCACCTGCTGAAATAAAAGAGATTGATGTTACAATTAAGCTTGCCAATAGAGATACTATTTCACCGGTTGGGATTGTTAGAGATGTTAAAGTATTGTGTGGGAAAGTTAAATATCCTGCTGATTTTCTTGTTCTTGGTTCCCCACAAGATGACTTTTGTCCCGTTATATTTGGTAGACCCTTCTTGAATACTGTTAATGCTAAGATAGACTGCAATAAGGATATTGTTTCTGTTGGTTTAGGGGATATGTCTCATGAGTTTAATTTTGCTAAATTTCGTAGACAACCCCATGATAAATAATTGCCTAGTAAATATGAAATTATTGGTATTGCTTCTATTGCCGTGCCTCCTAGTGATCCTTTAGAACAATATTTGCTAGATCATGAAAATGATATGTTTATGAATGAAAGAAGGGAAATAGATGAAGTATTCTTTAAACAGGGACCTATTTTGAAACACAACTTGCCTGTTGAAATCCTAGGGGATCCTTCTCCACCCAAGGGTGATCCCGTGTTTGAGCTTAAACCATTACCTGATACTCTTAAATATGCTTATCTTGATGAGAAAGAGATATATCCTGTTATTATTAGTGCTAACCTTTCAGAGCATGAAGAAAAGAAATTATTGAAAACTCTGAAGAAGCGCCATGCTGCTATTGGATATACTCTTGATGATCTTAAGGGCATTAGTCCCACTCTCTGCCAGCACAAAATAAAATTGGAGAAAGACGCGAAACCGATTGTTGATCACCAACGATGGTTAAATCCTAAGATGAAAGAAGTGGTAAGAAAAGAAATACTAAAGCTTCTGGAGGCAGGTATAATTTATCCCGTTGTTGATAGTCAGTGGGTAAGTCATGTCCATTGTGTCCCTAAGAAGGGAGGTATTACTATTGTTCCTAATGATAAAGATGAACTGATCCCACAAAGAATTGTTACAGGTTATAGAATGGTAACTACTAAAAAGGATCATTACCCTTTACCTTTAATTGATCAAATGCTAGAAAGATTATCCAAACGTACACATTTTTGCTTTCTAGATGGTTATTCTGGTTTCTCTCAAATACCTGTGTCAAAAGAGATCAAGAAAAGACCACTTTTACTTGCCCTTTCGGTACCATTGCTTATAGACGTATGCCTTTTGGTTTATGCAATGCACCTGCTACCTTTCAAAGATGTATGATAGCTATATTCTCTGACTTTTGTGCAAAGATTGTTGAGGTATTCATGGATGATTTTTCTGTTTATGGAACTTCTTTTGATGATTGCTTAAGCAACCTTGATCGTGTTTTGCAGAGATGTGAAGAAACTAATCTTGTCTTGAATTGGGAGAAGTGCCACTTTATGGTTAATGAAGGTATTGTCTTGGGGCATAAAATTTCTAAAAGAGGTATTGAAGTTGATAAAGCTAAAGTTGATGCTATTGAAAAGATGCCATGTCCTAAGGATATTAAAGGTATAAGAAGTTTCCTTGGTCATGCCGGTTTTTATAGGAGGTTCATTAAGGACTTCTCTAAAATTTTCGGGCCTCTAACTAATCTCTTACAAAAAGATGTTCCTTTTGTATTTGATGATGATTGTGTAGAAGCATTTGAAATACTTAAGAAAGCTTTGATTTCTGCACCTATTATTCAGCCTCCTGATTGGAATTTACCATTTGAAATCATGTGTGATGCTAGTGATTATGCTGTAGGGGCTGTTTTAGGACAAAGAGTTGATAAGAAATTAAATGTTATCCAATATGCTAGTAAAACTCTAGACAGTGCTCAAAGAAATTATGCTACTACTGAAAAGGAGTTCTTAGCAGTTGTATTTGCTTGTGATAAGTTTAGACCTTACATTGTTGATTCTAAAGTAACTGTTCACACTGATCATGCTGCTATTAAATATCTTATGGAAAAGAAATATGCTAAACCTAGACTTATTAGATGGGTTCTCTTGATACAAGAATTTGATTTACATATTACTGATAGAAAGGGAGCCGAGAACCCCGTTGCAGACAACTTGTCTAGGTTAGAGAATGTTCTTGATGACCCACTACCTATTGATGATAGCTTTCCTGATGAACAATTAGCTGTGATAGATGCTTCTCGTACTGCTCCATGGTATGCTGATTATGCTAATTATATTGTTGCTAAGTTTATACCACCTAGTTTCACATACCAGCAAAAGAAAAAGTTCTTCTATGATTTAAGACATTACTTCTGGGATGAGCCACATCTTTATAAAGAAGGAGTAGATGGTGTTATTAGACGTTGTGTACCTGAGCATGAACAGGAACAGATCCTACGCAAGTGTCACTCCGAGCTTATGGAGGACACCATGCTGGAGATAGAACTGCACATAAGGTATTGCAAACCTGTTTTTATTGGCCTTCTCTCTTCAAAGATGCCCGTAAGTTTGTCTTGTCTTGTGATGAATGTCAAAGAATTGGTAATATTAGTAGACGTCAAGAAATGCCTATGAATTATTCACTTGTTATTGAACCATTTGATGTTTGGGGTTTTGATTATATGGGACCGTTTCCTTCCTCTAATGGGTATACAAATATTTTAGTTGCTCTTGATTACGTTACTAAGTGGGTAGAAGCTATTCCAACTAGTAGTGATGATCATAACACCTCTATTAAGATGCTTAAAGAAGTTATTTTTCTGAGGTTTGGAGTCCCTAGATATTTAATGACTGATGGTGGTTCACATTTTATTCATGGTGCTTTCCGTAAAATGCTTGCTAAGTATGATGTTAATCATAGAATTGCATCTCCGTATCACCCACAGTCTAGTGGTCAAGTAGAACTGAGCAATAGAGAGCTTAAATTAATTTTGCAAAAGACTGTTAATAGTTCTAGGAAGAATTGGTCCAAGAAACTTGATGATGCATTATGGGCTTATAGAACTACATATAAAAATCCTATGGGTATGTCTCCGTATAAAATGGTTTATGGTAAAGCTTGTCACTTACCTCTTGAACTAGAACATAAGGCATATTGGGCCATTAAGGAGCTCAACTATGACTTCAAACTTGCCGGTGAGAAGAGGATTTTTGACATTAGCTCACTTGATGAATGGAGAACCCAGGCCTATGAGAATGCCAAACTGTTTAAATAAGAAGTTAAAAGATGGCATGATAAAAGGATACAAAAACGTGAGTTTAATGTAGGCAATTATGTATTATTATACAATTCTCGTTTAAGATTTTTTGCAGGCAAACTTCTCTCTAAATGGGAAGGTCCTTACGTCATCGAGGAGGTTTATCGTTCCGATGCCATAAAAATCAACAACTTCGAAGGCACAAATCGGAGGGTGGTGAACGGTCAAAGAATCAAACATTATATCTCAGGTAATCCCATAAATGTTGAAACTAATGTTATTGAAATTGTAACCCTAGATGAATACATAAGGGACACTTTCCACAACGTTTCAGACTCCGAAAAGGAATAGGTACGTGGCACGGTAAGTAAACCGACTCCAAAATAGTTCTAATGGCAATTTTTCTCCATTTTGGAATATTTAAGAAAATAGGAAAATAAGAAATAGTCCGGGAAGGACACGAGGCTTCCACGAGGGTGGAGGGCGCGCCCCCTGCCTCGTGGGCACCTCGTGTGCTCTCCGGACTCCGTTTTCTTGCACGGTACTTCTTTTGGTCGTAAAAATTCATTATATAATCTCCCGAAGGTTTTGACCACCGTATCACGCAAATATCTTCTGTCTTTGTGTCGAGCTGTTTTTCTAACAGATCTAGATCGCCATGGCGTCTTCAAGTGCCCCCAAGGACAAGTTCTTCGAGAAGGTCTTCAACCCCTACCTCGCGGAGGTGCTGCAACACCCTCAAACCATTGAGATGCGTGAGGGGTTGCTGCACATCCGTGATGTTGAGGGACCAAGGAGGACCGGAAGCGTGGTGACAAGGCTCGAGGCAATGGAGCAACAAGTTTTCAAGTGCCAGGAGATGGTGGAATGTGGACTCGACACCGATCATATAATGATCATGGAGTTCACCAACAACCACAAGCTGGATGACAAGAACATTGGGGAGACCATCTTCAAGCTTCACGAGAAAATCGAGCGCCTACAAGCCCAGACCTATGACCAAGCCCTATACTTGTGGGTCATCAACCCCGCTGCCACGGGAGGGTAGGACAAAATATGTCATGCAAGTTCTTTCCATAAGCATGTATGACTATTTATGGAATACATGCCTACATTACATTGACGAACTGGAGCTAGTGCCGTACCGCCCTAGGTTATAACTGTCTCATGATGAATATTATCCAACAACTCACCGATCCAATGCCTACGAATTTATCTTATATTGTTCTTGCTAAGTTACTACTGCTATCATCACTGTTACACTTGCTACAAAATTGCTGCTATCATTGTTACCGTTACTATTGCTGCTGTCACCGCTATGAAAACTATCATATTACTTTGCTACTGATTACTTGCTATAGATAATTAATCTCCAGGTGTGGTTGAATTGACAAATCAGCTGGTAATACCTTCAAATATTCTTTGGCTCCCGTTGTGTCGAATCTATAAATTTGGGTTGAATACTCTACCCTCGAAAACTGTTGTGATCCCCTATACTTGTGGGTTATCAGGTCATAGCGTCGTAGTGCTTAGGCGAAGCCCTGCGCAGATCTCATCACCATCACCGTCGCCACGCCGTCGTGCTGATGAAACTCTCCCTCGACCCTCTGCTAGATCAAGAGTTCGAGCGACGTCATCGAGCTGAACGTGTGCTGAACTCGGAGGTGCCGTACGTTCGGTACTAGATCGGTTGGATCGTGAAGACGTTTGACTACGTCAACCGCATTAATCTAACGCTTCCGCTTTAGGTTTACGAGGGTACGTGGACACACTCGCCCCTCTCGTTTCTATGCATCTCCTAGATAGATCTTGTGTGATCATAGGAAATTTTTTAAAATTGCATGCTACGTTCCCCAACAGTGGCAGCCGAGCTAGGTCTATGCGTAGATGATATGCATGAGTAGAACACAAAGAGTTGTGGGTGCTAATAGTCATACTGCTTATCACCAACGTCTTATTTTGATTCGGCGGTATTGTTGGATGAAGCGGCCCGGACCAACCTTACATGACCACGTTCATGAGACCGGTTCCACAGACATGCAACTTGTTTTGCATAAAGGTGGCTGACGGTGTTTGTTTCTCCAACTCTAGTTGAACCGAATTTGACTATGGCCGGTCCTTGTCGAAGGTTAAAATAGCACACTTGATGAAAAATCGTTGTGGTTTTGATGCATAGGTAAGAACGGTTCTTGCTAGAAGCCCGTAGCAGCCACGTAAAACTTGCAACAACAAAGTAGAGGACGTCTAACTTGTTTTTGCAGGGCATGTTGTGATGTGATATGGTCAAGACATGATGTGATATACGTTATTGTATGAGATGATCATGTTTTGTAAAAGTTATCAGCAATTGCCTGGAGCCTTATGGTTGTCGCTTTATTGTATGAAATGCAATTTCCATGTAATTGCTTTACTTTATCACTATGCGGTAGCGATAGTTGTAGAAGCAATAGTTGGCGAGACGACAACGACGCTACGATGGAGATCAAGGTGTCAAGCCGGTGACGATGGAGATCATGACGGTGCTTTGGAGATGGAGATCAAAGGCACAAGATGATGATGGCCATATCATGTCACATATTTTGATTGCATGTGATGTTTATCTTTTATGCATCTTATTTTGCTTAGTACGGTGGTAGCATTATAAGATGATCCCTCACTAAATTTCAAGGTATAAGTGTTCTCCCTGAGTATGCACTGTTGCTACAATTAATCGTACCGAGACACCACGTGATGATCGGGCGAGATAAGCTCTATGTTCACATACAACGGGTGCAAGCCAGTTTTGCATGTGCAAAATACTCGGGTTAAACTTGACGAGCCTATCATATACAGATATGGCCTCGGAACACAGAGACCGAAAGGTCGAACATGAATCATATAGTAGATATGATCAACATAGAGATGTTCACCATTGAAAACTACTTCATCTCATGTGATGATCGGACATGGTTTAGTTGATATGGATCACGTGATCATTTAGACGACTAGAGGGATGTCTATCTAAGTGGGAGTTCTTAAGTAATATGATTAATTGGACTTAAATTTATCATGAACAATCCTGATAGTTTTTGCATATCTATGTTATTGTATATCAATGGCGCATGCTACCGTTCCCTTGAATTTTAATGCGTTCCTAGAGAAAGCTAAGTTGAAAGATGATGGTAGCAACTACACGGACTGGGTCCATAACTTGAGGATTATCCTCATTGCTGCATAGAAGAATTACGTCCTTGAAGCACCGCTAGGTGCAAGGCCTGCTGTAGGAGCAACTCCAGATGTTATGAACGTCTGGCAAGCTAAATCTGATGACTACTCGATAGTTCAGTGTGCCATGCTTTACGGCTTAGAATCGGGACTTCAAAGACGTTTTGAACATCATGGAGCATATGAGATGTTCCAAGAGTTGAAGTTAATATTTCAAGAAAATGCCCGAGTTGAGAGATATGAAGTCTCCAACAAGTTCTATAGCTGCAAGATGGAGGAGAACAGTTCTATTAGTGAACACATACTCAGAATGTCTGGGTACCATTACCACTTGACACAGTTGGGAGTTAATCATCTTGATGATAGTGTCATTGATAGAGTTGTTCAATCACTGCCACCAAGCGATAAAGGCTTCGTGATCAACTATAATATGCAAGGGGTGGAAAAGACAATTCCCGAGCTCTTCGCAATGCTTAGGGTTGCGGAGGTAGAAATCAAGAAGGAGCATCAAGTGCTGATGGTTAACAAGACCACTAGTCTCAATAAAAGGGCAAAGGAAAGAAGGGGAACTTCAAGAAGAATAGCAAGCAAGTTGCTTCTCCCGTGAAGAAGCCCAAGTCTGGACCTAAGCTTGAAACTGAGTGCTTCTATTGCAAAGGGACTGGTCACTAGAAGCGGAACTGCCCCAAGTTTTTGGCAGATAAGAAGGATGGCAAAGTGAAAGGTATATTTGATATGCATGTTATTGATGTGTACCTTACTAATGCTCGTAGTAGTGCCTGCGTATTTGATACTGGTTCTATTGCTCGTATTTGCAACTCGAAATAGGAGCTACGGATTAAACGAAGATTGGCTAAGGATGAGGTGATGATGCGTGTCGAAAATGGTTCCAAGGTCGATGTGGTCGTCGTCGGCACGCTACCTCTACATCTACCTTCAGGATTAGTTTTAGACCTGAATAATTGTTATTTGGTGCCAACGTTGAGCTTGAACATTATATCTGGATCTTGTTTAATGCGTGGCGCGTTATTCATTTAAATCAGAGAATAATGGTTGTTCTATTTATATGAGTAATATCTTTTATAGTCATGCACCCTTGATGAGTGGTCTATTTTTGTTGAATCTTGATTGTAGTGATACACATATTCATAATATTGAAGCCAAAAGATGCAAAGTTAGTAATGATAGTGCAATTTATTTGTGGCACTGCCGTTTAGGTCATATTGGTGTAAAGCGCATGAAGAAACTCCATGCTAATGGGCTTTTGGAATCACTTGATGCTTGCGAACCATGCCTCATGGGCAAGATGACTAAGACTCCATTCTCCGGAACAATGAAGCGAGCCACTAACTTATTGGAAATAATACATGCTGATGTATGCGGTCCGATGAGTGTTGAGGCTCGCAGAGGGTATCGTTATTTTCTGACCTTCATAGATGATTTGAGCGGATATGGGTATATCTACTTAATAAAACATAAGTTCGAAACATTTGAAAAGTTCAAAGAATTTTAGAGTGAAGTGGAAAACCATCGTAACAAGAAAAAATAAAGTTTCTACAATCTGATCGTGGAGGCGAATATTTGAGTTACGAGTTTGGTCTTCATTTGAAACAATGTGGAATAGTTTCGCAACTCACGCCACCTGGAACACCACAACGTAATGGTGTTTCCGAATGTCGTAACTGTAATTTATTAGATATGGTGCGATCTATGATCTCTCTTACCAATTTACCACTATCATTTTGGGGTTATGTTTTAGAGCCGGCTGCATTCACGTTGAATAGGGCACCATACCGGGTCCGGATGGCTTGCCCGTTACGTTCTTTAAAACGTTCTGGCAGACAGTCAAACCTGAGGTCATGGCCCTCTTCGAGGAGTTCTATTCAGGCTCTATGGACCTTGGACGCCTCAATTATGGGATCATTACCCTCATCCCAAAGGTTCCGGGCGCCTCTAATATTCGCCGGTTCCGTCCCATCACCGTGATTAACGTGATATTCTGGATCCTGGCCAAAGGGTATGCCAATAGGGTGACCCTGCTTGCTTACTCGATCACTCACCCGAACCAATCGGCCTTCATCCAAGGCCGGTTTATTTTAGATGGCGTGTTGGTCTTCCATGAAGTCCTTCACAAAGTTCGGGTGAAACAACATCGTGCTGTCTTCCTGAAGCTGGACTTTCATAAAGCTTATGATACTATGCACTGGCCTTTCCTTCGGGAAGTGCTGCTGCATAAGGGCTTTGACGACCGCTCGGTGACTCGCGTGATGCAATTAGTCTCCTGTGGGCGGACCGCGGTGAACATCAACGACGAGATTGGGCCATACTTCCCCACTCTCTGTGGGGTGCGTCAGGGGGACCCGTTCTCGCCGTTCCTGTTCAACATGGTGGTCGATGCTCTGGCCGGCATCCTGGACAAAGCCAAGGGTGCCGGCCATATTCACGGCATTGTCCCCCACCTAGTCGGAGGGGGAGGGGTCTCCCTCCTTCAATACGCGGATGACACCATAATAATGGTTGAAGGTTCTACTCAGGACGTGGCTAACCTGAAGTTCCTCCTCCTGTGCTTCCAGCAGATGTCGAGCCTAACGATCAACTTCGATAAGAGCGAAGTGATGGTTCTTGGTTACCCTCCGGTGGAAGCTCAGGCTATCGCTGACCGACTTAACTGTCGGCTGGGTTCTTTCCCCACGACCTACCTGGGGATCCCCATTAGTGATTCACGCCTCACCGTGGCAGACCTCTGCCCCATGGTGACCCGTATGAAACATCGCGTCGAGCCTTGGAAAGGGTGCTGGCTATCGAAGGCTGCGCGTGTGATTCTCATCAACTCCTCTCTCGCCAGCCTTCTTTGGTACCTCATGAGCTTTTATCGCCTCCATGAAACGCTGCACACGGAAATTGCCAAGTACCAATCCAGGTTCTACTGGGCTGGCGAGGATGACAGACAGAAGTACCATATGGTTAGTTGGCCGGACATATGTAAACCCAAGGACCAGGGGGGTCTGGGGATTTTGTCCTCCCGACGCATGAACATCGCCCTCCTGATCCGGTGGCTATGGCGTATTGCTAATGGTGACGGAGGGCTTTGGCTCACCATCATCCGGAACAAGTACCTCCGTGGACAGCCTCTGGCTTTCTGTCAGTGTTCGGGCGGATCCCAGTTTTGGCAGGCCGTCATTCGGCTGCTCCCTGTGCTTCACATTGGCACGTCCATCTCGGTTGGGTCTGGGTCCGCGACCCTGTTCTGGTTTGATCGGTGGATCGGCGACACCCCTCTGGCCACCCGCTTTCCCGAGCTCTTCGCCATTGCTGTTGACCCGCGGGTCTCTATTGAGACAGCCCTTATTAACTTAGGGCGCCTCGCATTTCGCCGCCCTTTTGGCCCGCCCGAAGTGGCCGCCTGGGATTCCCTCCTCGAGGACATCGCCCTTCTCCCGATGAACGTCACCGACACCCCGGACGCATCTCTTGGCACCTAGAATCTTCCGGACGCTTCTCTACTAAGTCCCTATACGCGGCCATCGCGCCTTCGCCCGCCCCCGAGCCCTTCAGTTTGATCTGGGATATCCGCCTGCCACTGAAGATTAGGATCTTCCTTTGGCAATGGATCCGTGGACACCTCCCCTCCGGAGTCGAAGTCCTCAAGCGTAACGGACCTGGAGATGGGCTTTGCCCCCTGTGCGGCACGATGGAGGACGCTAACCACATCTTCTTCGCGTGCTCCACGGCCCAGTTTCTTTGGTCCAGTTTCCGTGAGACGGTTGGTGGACAGTGGTGCAATTCCAATTTCCCCGACCTTCTCGCAGAGATCCATGCCTCCCCCCTCGCTACTGACATATCCGTTGGCTCTGCGTAGGGGTCCTCGCCTGGACGCTGTGGACTGTCCGCAATAAGCTTGTCATCCAAAAGGTCACTCTCAGACATGCTACTGACGCCATTTTTAAAATGTGTGGGTACCTGCAGCTTTGGCGGCCTCTTAGCCGCCCTCAGGATCGGGACGTCATCAACACCCTCCTCGCCGACCTTCGATCGCTCGCCTTCCGCCTGGCGCCACCGCTTCCGCCGTCCCCCCGGAGCCCGACTAGATACAGTCGTTTATTTCTGTTCTAGGGCTTGTTGAGCTGTGCCCTCAGCATTAACCCTTTTGGATCCTGTGTTCTGTTTGAACTTGGTGTGTGTGTGTGTGTGTTTGAACCTCTGTGGATTGTTGGCTTGGGCATGTGCTTTATAATATAAAGCGGGGCGAAAGCCTTTTTCGGTAATAGGGCACCATATAAATACGTTGAGACGACACCATATGAACTGTGGTTTGGCAAGAAACCAAAGCTGTCGTTTCTTAAAGTTTGGGGTTGCGATGCTTATGTGAAAAAGCTTCAGCCTGATAAGCTCGAACCCAAATCGGAGAAATGCATCTTCATAGGATACCCAAAGGAAACTGTTGGGTACACCTTCTATCACAGGTCCGAAGGCAAGATATTCGTTGCTAAGAATGGATCCTTTCTAGAGAAGGAGTTTCTCTCGAAAGAAGTGAGTGGGAGGAAAGTTGAACTTGATGAGGTAGTTGTACCTTCTCTCGAATTGGAAAGTGGTTCATCAAAGAAATCAGTTCCAATGATGCCTACACCAATTAGTGAGGATGTTAATGATGATGATCATGAAACTTCAGATCAAGTTACTACCAAACCTCGTAGGTCAACTAGAGTATGTTCTGCACCAGAGTGGTACTGTAATCCTGTTTTGGAAGTCATGTTACTAGACCATGATGAACCTACAAACTACGAGGAAGCAATGATGAGCCCAGATTCCGCGAAATGGCTTGATATTATTACCTCCATATCTACTCAATTTCACAACTACTCAACTAGCACGACTTTGATATTATTACCTCCATATCTCAAAACAATCATCAAGCATCAAACTTCTCTTAGTATTCAAAACACTCATAAGAAAGTTTTTACTAATCTTGTATACCTAGTATATTAGGATTTTAAGAAAATTACCATGCTATTTAAGACTCTCAAAATGATCTAAGTGAAGCATAAGAGTTCATCTATTTCTTCAAAATAAAACTACCACCATGCTCTAAAAGATATAAGTGAAGCACTAGAGCATCGACAAACTACTCCGAAAGATATAAGTTAAGATCAATGAGTAGTTGAATAATTATGCAAATATGTGAAGACTCTCTAACATTTAAGAATTTCATATCTTGGTATTTTATTCAAACATGAAGCAAAGCAAAATAAAATGACATTCTAAGAATGGCAAACATCATGTGAAGAAGCAAAAACTTAGGATCAACCGAAACTAACCGATAGTTGTTGAAGCAGAAAGGTGGGATGCCAACCGGGGCATCCCCAAGCTTAGATGCTTGAGACTTCTTGAAATATTATCTTGGGATGCCTTGGGCATCCCCAAGCTTGATCTTTTGTGTCTCCTTAATTCCTCTCATATCACGGTCTCCCTAAATCTCAAAAGCTTCATCCACACAAAACTCAACAAGGACTCATGAGATAAGTTAGTATAAACCATTGAAAAAACCTTATCATACTCTACTGTAGAAAATCACTAAAATTATTATTCAAAATTGCATACTAAATTCCTCTGCATATTTAATAGTCCTATCCTCAAATAGAATCATTAAAGAAGCAAACATATGCAAACATAACAGCAATCTGCCTAAACAGGATAGTCTGTAAAGAATGCTGCAACATCCATACTTACCTAGCTCCAAAAATTATGAAAGAAAATTCCCACTGTAGTAATTTTATCAGAGATTAATATGCAAAAGGTTTCAACATTTTATCACATTCTTACTTTTCTATGGAATTATTGCAACAGCGGTAAACTTTCTGTTTTCAAACAGCAACATGTATACTTGTAACATACGCATAGTATAGGCTATCAATGCCACTTTTATTGAAATAGAAGATGCAAAAAATTGTTCTAAATAACAGCAAGAAAATCCTAACAAAATAAATTTATGCTCCAAGCAAAACACATATCATGTGGCGAATAAAAATATAGCTCTAAGTAAAGTTACTGATGAATGAAGACGAAAGAGGGGATGCCTTCCGGGGCATCCCCAAGCTTAGGCTCTTGGTTTTACTTGAATATTACCTTGGGGTGCCTTGGGCATCACCAAGATTAGGCTCTTACCACTCCTTGTTCCATAGTCCATCGAATCTTTACCCAAAACGTGAAAACTTCACAACACAAAACTTAACAGAAAACTCGTAAGCTCCGTTAGCGAAAGAAAACAAAACACTACTTCAAGGTACTGTAATGAACTCATTCTTTATTTATAATGGTGTTAAACCTACTGTATTATAGCTTCTCTATGGTTTATAAACTCTTTTACTAGCCATAGATTCATCAAAATAAGCAAACAACACACGAAAAACAGAATCTGTCAAAAACAGAACAGTCTGTAGTAATCTGTAACTAACGCAAACTTCTGGAACCCCAAAAATTCTAAAATAAATTGCTGGACCTGAGGAATTTATCTATTAATCATATGAAAAAAGAATTAACTAAATAGCACTCTCCAACAAAAAATGGCAGCAATTCTCGTGAGTGCTAAAGTTTCTGTTTTTTACAGCATGATCAACAAGACTTCCCCCAAATCTTCCCAAAGGTTCTACTTGGCACAGACACTAATTAAAGACATAAAACCACATCTAAACAGAGGCTAGATGAATTATTTATTACTAAACAGGAACAAAAATCATGGAAAAATAAAATTGGGTTGCCTCCCAACAAGAGCTATCGTTTAACGCCCCTAGCTAGGCATGATGATTTCAACGATGCTCACATAAAAGATAAGAATTGTAACATAAAGAGAGCATCATGAAGAATATAACTAGCACATTTAAGTCTAACCCACTTCCTATGCATAGGGATTTTGTGAGCAAACAACTTATGGGAATAAGAATCAACTTGCATAGGAAGGTAAAACAAGCATTACTTCAAGACTTTAAGCACATAGAGAGGAAACATGATATTATTGCAATTCCTACAAGCATAAGTTCCTCCCTCATAATAATTTTCCATAGCATCATGAATGAATTCAACAATATAACCAACACCTAAAGCATTCTTTTCATGATCTACAAGCATAGAAAATTTACTACTCTCCACATAAGCAAAATTCTTCTCATGAATAATAGTGGGAGCAATCTCAACAAAATAATTATCATGTGAGGCATAATCCAATTGAAAACTAAAATCATGATGACAAGTTTCATGGATATCATTACTCTTTGTAGCATACAAGTCATCACAATAATCATCATAGATAACAACTGTGTTCTCATAATCAATTGGAACCTCTTCCAGAATAGTGGATTCATCACAAAATAAAGTCATGACCTCTCCAAATCCACTTTCATCAATATAATCATCATAAATAGGAGGCATGCTTTCATGATAATAAATTTGCTCATCAAAACTTGGGGGACAAAAAATATCATCTTCATCAAACATAGCTTCCCCATGCTTGTGGCTTTGCATATCATTAGCATCATGGATATTCAAGGAATTCATACTAACAACATTGCAATCATGCTCATCATTCAAATATTTAGTGCCAAATATTTTATAGATTTCTTCTTCTAGCACTTGAGCACAATAATCCTTTCCATCATACTCACGAAAGATATTAAAAAGGTGAAGTGTATGAGACAAACTCAATTCCATTTTTTTATAGTTTTCTTTTATAAACTAAACTAGTGATAAAACAAGAAACTAAAAGACTCGATTTCAAGATCTAAAGATATACCTTCAAGCGCTAACCTCCCCGGCAACGGCACCAGAAAAGAGCTTGATGTATACTACACAACCTTCTTCTTGTAGACGTTGTTGGGCCTCCAAGTGCAGAGGTTTGTAGGACAGTAGCAAATTTCCCTCAAGTGGATGACCTAAGGTTTATCAATCCGTAGGAGGCGTAGGATGAAGATGGTCTCTCTCAAGCAACCCTGCAACCAAATAACAAAGAGTCTCTTGTGTCCCCAACACACCAAATACAATGGTAAATTGTATAGGTGAACTAGTTCGGCGAAGAGATGGTGATACAAGTGGTATATGGATGGTAGATAATAGTTTTTGTAATCTGAAAATATAAAAACAGCAAGGTAACTAATGATAAAAGTGAGCACAAACGGTATTGCAATGATAGGAAACAAGGCCTAGGGTTCATACTTTTGCTAGTGTAAGTTCCCTCAACAATACTAACGTAATTGGATCACATAACTATCCCTCAACATGCAACAAAGAGTCACTCCAAAGTCACTAATAGCGGAGAACGAATGAAGAGATTATGGTAGGGTACGAAACCACCTCAAAGTTATTCTTTCCAATCAATCCGTTGGGCTATTCTTATAAGTGTCACAAACAGCCCTAGAGATCGTACTAGAATAACACCTTAAGACACAAATCTACCAAAACCCTAATGTCACCTAGATACTCCAATGTCACCTCAAGTATCTGTGGGTATGATTATACGATATGCGTCACACAATCTCAGATTCATCTATTCAACCAACACAAAGGACCTTAAATAGTGCCCCAAAGTTCTACCGGAGAATCATGACGAAAACGTGTGCCAACCCCTATGCATAGGTTCATGGGCGGAACCCGCAAGTTGGTCACCAAAACATACATCAAGTGAATCACGTGGTATCCCATTGTCACCACAGATACGCACGGCAAGACATACATCAAGTGTTCTCAAATCTTTAAAGACTCAATCCGATAAGATAACTTCAAAGGGGAAACTCAATTCATTACAAGAGAGTAGAGGGGGAGGAGAAACATAAGATCCAACTATAATAGCAAAGCTCGCGATACATCAAGATCGTGCCAAATCAAGAACACGAGAGAGAGAGATCAAACACATAGCTACTGGTACATACCCTCAGCCCCGAGGGAGAACTACTCCCTCCTCATCATGGAGAGCACCGGGATGATGAAGATGGCCACTGGAGAGGGATTGCCCCCTACGGCAGGGTGCCGGAATGGGTCTAGATTGGCTTTTGGTGGCTACGGAGGCTTCTGGCGGCGGAACTCCCGATCTATTGTGTTCCTCGATAGTTTTGGGGTATGTGGGTATATATGGGTGAAAGAGATACGTCAGGGGAGCCACGAGGGCCCCACGAGGGTGGAGGGCGCACCCCCTGCCTCGTGGCTCCCTTGTTCCTTTCCTGATGTGCACTCCAAGTTTTTTTGGTAGCTTTCCTTCGAAAAATAATTTCTCCAGTTGGTTTCATTCCGTTTCGACTCCGTTTGATATTCCTTTTCTTCGAAACACTAAAATAGGCAAAAAAACAGCAATTCTAGGCTGGGCCTCCGGTTAATAGGTTAGTCCCAAAAATAATATAAAAGTGGATAATAAAGCCCAATATTGTCCAAAACAGTAGATAATATAGCATGGGGCAATCAAAAATTATAGATACGTAGGAGACGTATCACGGGCCAACTCGCTTGGCCATCTGGAGCAGATCGAGAGCTACGCCCCTGGCCATCAGGTCAGGTTCGGAAACTCGAACTACACTGCCAACATCTGCGGAGACTTGATCTTCGACGGATTCGAGCCTATACCAGGTGCGCCACACGATCACGAAGAGCATGATTTAGCTCTGCCGTCAGACAGTGTTCGGGAGATCACACCTGCAACTACTCCAGCCTTCAATCCGGAGCAAATTGCGCGATCCGAGGACGGGTGGATAGACCCCGCCATGGAGGCCGCACTCTCAGTGGCGATAGAGCCGGATACTGAATTCACCCCTTACGAGAGCCGTGTTGCCGAACCACTGGATTCGCCTCCGGCCACGAACTCCGAGCCACCTACATCCATGCCTGTCGAATCTAATTGGGCGCCGATCATGTAGTTCACCTCCGCAGATATCTTTCAGCACTCACCTTTTGGCGACGTGCTAAATTCATGAAGGTCTCTCTCCTTGTCAGGAGAACCTTGGCCGAACTATGTCTGGCTAGAATGGGATGCGGACGACGAAGAAATTCGCTCCCCACCCACCACCCACTTAGTAGCCACTGTCGACGATTTAACCGACATGCCTGACTTCGACTTCGAAGACATCGATGGTATGGACGACGATGCAGGAGACGAACAAGAACCACCGCCCACAGGGCGCTGGACCGCCACCTCATCATATGATATATACATGGTGGACACCCCCAAAGAAGGCAATGGCAACGAGACAGCGGAGGATGACCCCTCCAAGAAGCAACCTGTCGGTGTCAAAACCGGCGGATCTCGGGTAGGGGGTCCCGAACTGTGCGTCTAGGCCGGATGGTAACAGGAGACAAGGGACACAATGTTTTACCCAGGTTCGGGCCCTCTTGATGGAGGTAAAACCCTACGTCCTGCTTGATTAATATTGATGATATGGGTAGTACAAGAGTAGATCTACCATGAGATCAAGGAGGCTAAACCCTAAAAGCTAGCCTATGGTATGATTGTTGTATGATGAAGTTGTCCTATGGACTAAAACCCTCCGGTTTATATAGACACCGAAGAGGGTTAGGGTTACACAAAGTCGGTTACAATGGTAGGAGATCTTGAATATCCGCATCGCCAAGCTTGCCTTCCACGCCAAGGAAAGTCCCATCCGGACACGGGACGGAGTCTTCAATCTTGTATCTTCATAGTCCTGGAGTTCGGCTGAAGGTATAGTCCGGCTACCCGAACACCTCCTAATCCAGGACTCCCTCAGTAGCCCCTGAACCAGGCTTCAATGACGACGAGTCCGGCGCGTAGATTGTCTTCGGCATTGCAAGGCGGGTTCCTCCTCCAAATTCTTCATAAAAGTTTGTAAACACCAAGAGTAGTGTCCGGCTCTGCAAAATAAGCGTCCACGTATTGCCATAGAGAGAATAATATTAACACAAATCTAATCTGCTGACGTATTCCGCAGCGTGACATCACACTACGGCCAAGCCTTTATTCGATTCATTTTCACTTCTCCACCTCAGCGTGTTTTGCGAGGCGGTTTCCTTGGCACGTCTTGTCAAAGCAGAGATCGTGTCCCCTTTGTTTACGGGATTCTCGTTAATACGGACGTGGGTAACCCAACCGCGCCACTTATCACGGCGCTTGGGAGGCAAGCGAGTGTTACTAGGCTGGTGGAGATGCATAGTCGCATCCGCCCATATAAGGGGATAAGGATCCACCTTTTTACCTACGCCTTCCTCCTCCTTTGCCTACCCATCTTCTGCGCACCCGAGCTCCAGCGCCCAAGCCCACACTTCCTACCTCAACCCTCTCCAACAATGTCCGGAGCGGGAGGCAAGTGGATGGTCTCCTCCGTCATGGAGGGCCATGTCAAAAGGTTAAGGAAGGCCGGATACTTGTCCAAAGACATCGCGCACCGACTTCCTGAGGAGGGGCAGCTTCTCCCCACCCCAAGGCCCCATGAGAGGGTAGTATTTCTTCCCCACTTCCTCCGCGGACTGGGTTTTCCTCTCCACCCATTTGTCTGCGGGCTCATGTTCTACTATGGCCTAGATTTCCATGATCTGGCCCCAAACTTCATCCTCAATATCTCGGCGTTTATCGTCGTGTGCGAGGCTTTCCTCTGCATTCGCCCGCATTTCGGCCTCTGGCTCAAGACCTTCAACGTCAAGCCAAAGGTGGTGCGCGGCAACCAGGCAGAGTGCGGAGGTGCCATGGCGGGCAAAATCGTCAACGTCCTATGGCTCGAGGGCTCCTTTGTGGAGACCTTGAAGGGGTGGCAGTCATGGTGGTTTTACATCACCGAGCCACGCGATTCGAAGTGGATTGCAGCCCCTGAATTCTGATCCAGACCCCCTACGCGGCTCACGTCCTGGAAGGAGACGAACTTGTCGTGGGGCGACGAAGAAGAGTTGACCAGACTGCAAAAATGCATCCAGTCCCTGGTGAACAAGCAGCTCAAGCTTGTCAACGTAATCCAGGTCATGCTCGTCCGCCGGATCCTTCCGTGTCAAGAACGGGACTTCAATTTGTGGGAGTTCAACCCGGCGCAACACCGAACTCTAAGCAGGCTCTTCAACACGACGTACGAAGATGTCTGGAGGAGGCTAACCAAAGGCGCCGAGGCTCCCACATCCGCCTCCGAAGACCGCGGATTCAGCTCGCAGCGTCCTGCTGGCAAGGTAAGATATTTCCATCTTTTACAGGATGTTAAGTTTTTTCATAGTTTGACTCTATGCGGGATCTAAACTCCCTCACCTTTGACAGGATTGGCGGGAGAAGTCCGGACAGATTAACTGTCCGGCTCCCTTGCCCGAAGACCCAGCCCCTGCTCTCCTAGAGAAGCTGCTGGTTCCGGCACCTTATGTGGTGCTGGAGAAGAAGGCCAAGAAGAAGAAGGCCACGGGGACTCGAAAGAGTTCCCGGCATATGGTGGTGTCGGACTCGTCGTCCGACGAGTCCGAGACGCACTCCTCCCGTGAAGGCGAGGAGGAGGAAGAAGAAACCTCTCCCCCTCTAGCGGGGGGAGGAAAGAAGAGGGAGGCCGCCCCAGTAGGGGAGGCCGAGGGGTCCAAGAAGAGGAAAACCCCTCCGCCGGACTACGTCCCCGACGCCGACGAGGACGAAGAGGAGTGGCCGAACAGGGCCAAGCGTCCGGCGAGATCGTAAGTGTTCGGATACCAGAGTAACTCATGATATTCCTTTTGTTGCACAACTTTCCCTAATGTCGGATATAATCATGCAGTCCGCCCAAGGACGGGCTCGACGAGTCGTCGAGCGGCTCCCTGGATTCATCGGACGTGAATTCAGTTCTGCCCGCTGCTTCCCCCTGTGCTGCGGATGATGCCGAAGTGGCGTCGCGACAAGCTCCGGGGCGAGAGGAGGTGGTCTAGGAGGAGCCGCGAGGCGACCTCCCGGACTCCTGGAGTGAAGGGGACAAGACCCCCCTGGGCTCCAAGTCCGGCTTTAAGCTGGACACTGCGCCGGAATCATCAACGGTTCCGGACCGCGGTAGGCGAACTCCTGCCAAGAGGAGCAAGCCTACTGAGCCGGCATCCTCCGTCCAACTGGAGGCGCCGGACAATCTGCTGGAGGAGCTTAAGGGCGCCTCCATCAACGAGGAGCACCGTGCCATCATGAGTACGGTGGTCCAGAAGGTTCGGTCTGCCAAAAGCGGACTGACTGAAGCTTGTGTAGCCTTCTAACAGGCTTCGAGGTAAGTAAAAATATGTAAAAATATTACCGTATAGACAGTAGCCCCTGATGCTCTGTTTGGCATTCGGAAAGAAAAGCCGAATAGAGGATCTATTAAATATTGCAGGAGTCTAACTAAAAAGGAGTCAATATACGTATGCAGGCTTCGCTGCTGGCCACCGCCGCACTGACTGCGGAGGTGGGTGCCCTGAAGCAGGGCCTCGAGTGGACCGAGCAAGAGCTCGGCCTTGCCAAACAGCAGCTCGAGGAGAAAGAAGGTAAGAAATACCTTATAGAAAAAAATGTCTATAGGAAGGCGCAATTGCAAAAAATGACAGGAGTATACTGCTTATTGTAGGGGCCACAACTGAGGTGGCGACCCTCAAGCAGGCGCTGTCCGAGGCCAAGAAGAAAGCGGCCACGGAGCGCGCCGAGCGGGAGAAATTTGAGGCGCAGGTCGGCGAGGTGCGGCATGAGCTTCAGGTTCTCATGCAAAAACATGAGAGTTTGGAGCTCGACTCGAAGACGCGAGCGTCCGAGCTTGCTGCGGCCCTTAAAACTGCCAAATCTGCCAAGGCCGAAGCCCAGAAGGCCCTCCAGGAATTGGATGCAGTGAAAAAGATAGCGGCGGGTAAGGCATTCTATATGCAAAGCAGACATATAAAAGTAAACTACTTGTTACTTACCCGAATCCGGAGCTCTCCAGGGGGATTCGCAGATCTTCCCCGCAGCGTATCCGATGCCGCCACATTCTACCGAGCCGAGGAAGGCAGCTCGACGGAGAAGGTGTTCTGGTCTCAGTACGCTGAGGCCGGACACCCTGTGCCCTTGAGCGACCAGCTGAAGCAGCTGGTCGAGCTCCACAAGGCGGCCGAACAGGCCCTGAAGGGCTTCATAGTTCGGCTGTGGCCTGGAGAGGCCCTGCCTGGGAGCTACTTCGGACTGGTGCGGTGGCTGGTGGAGGCTTGTCCAAGGCTTGAGGTCATCAAGCGCTCCGTCTGCATCGAAGGTGCCCGTAGGGCCCTTGCCCGTGCAAAGGTGCACTGGGGTAAGCTGGACGGTGAGAAGCTTGTGAAGGACGGGCCGCCGCCGGGGAAGGAGCATCGCAAGCCCGAGAACTATTACAAGGATGTTCTTGCTGGTGCCCGCCTTGTGGCGGATGAATGTACCAAGGATGTAATTTTTGAATGAATTCGCTCGTGTTATCCTGTGCGCTGAAAACTTGTTCATATGCGCTAAGCAATGCTTGAATTTAAAATATTACTTTCTGTGTGACCGTTTATAAAAAAATTGAGAGATGGCCAGTCGTCGGCTTCTGCCCCCATGCCACTAGTGCTGGGGTGTTCGGGATAAACCTGAGCACTCTTTTTCCCATGATTGGGTCCATCTAGGGAGGCGGTCAGCACAACAAACCAGGCAATCGGACTATAATGCTTGAACACTCTCACTTAGCCATAGAACTCTACAATTTTAAATTTCGACGAAGCCCCTAGTATTCGGAAGACCGAGTTCGGGGCACTATCCACGCCTTGGCCGGACAAAGCCGGTTCCTCGCTCGAAGCGGCATAAGCCTTTAAGGACTCGAAAAACCTCTCAAACAGCGACCGGTCTCTCGCCTCATCATGACAGTCAGTTTTAGCTTTCTCCACTGAGGTGCTCGGCCCAGCTCAACTGGGGCACAATCGCAGTGGTTCTCCTAGTGCTACCTTAGCCAATATAGCGGAACATAAGGCACCAAAACATAGGAGCCGGGCAAACCCAAATATTGACCCAAATCATGATTCGGAGCCGATGCATATAGTGCTATAAGTTCGGGGTGCTGCACTTGTGAAAGTGGACGGACTTCTCACGCCATATTGATGGGTACTGAAGCCCCTGGCGTATTTTGCCGTACCACAGTGTACGGATGCAGCATGTTATTAATAAACATATATATAAAAAGAGGGTAATGCAAAAAATAGACAAAAAGCTATGCATTGTTTATGGAAAGGCTTCTATGAAAGCGGAGCGATACGAATAGTGCGGTAAGCAAAATAAATTGGACTATTTAACATGTCCTGACCAGGGGCAGGCCGCGGAATTGTATTAAAAACAGGTATACTGCTCGCAATAGAGACCACCTGGGAGTTCCATAATGCGGCGTGGCTTGTCTGCTTCCCTGGATCTTGCATCGTTTGTGCGGCAGTTAAATTGCCGAACAGGTCATCCGAAGTATGGAGTCCTGAGAGTAAAAAAAAAGAAATCCGGTAGCCCCTGGTGCGGTTTAAGCCGTATTTCGGGCGTGCCGTGATAGTGCCCCTTCCCCTGTGCCCATGGTATTTCAAGAGCGTAGTTATGTACGCGAAGCGCTAGTTTCGCTATATCGCGAGGGCTAGGGTTGGGGCCGCATTGCTACGCTAGCTCGGAACGTGCCAGGCGGTCTTGTTGTAGGGTACTCCGGGTGCGCTTGATAGTGTCCGGCTTTTTGAAGGCCGAACTGGAGAACTGCCTAGAGAGGCTGCTTTGTACTTCTGCTGCGAGCGCTGCCATGTGCTCCTCCGTTCAGAGGGAGCGTTCAGTGTTCCCATTGACCGTGATTACTCCTCTAGGGCATAGCATCTTGAGCTTGAGGTATGCATAGTGCGGTACCGCATTGAATTTTGCGAATGCGGTTCGCCCGAGTAGTGCGTGATAGCCACTATGGAACTGGACTATGTCGAAGATTAACTCCTCGCTTCGGAAGTTATCCGGAGATCCGAAGACCACTTCCAGTGTAACTGAGCCTGGACAGTTGGCTTCTACACCTGATATGACGCCTTTAAAGGTCGTTTTGGTGGGCTTGATCCTCGAGGGATCTATGCCCATCTTTCGCACTGTATCCTGGTAAAGCAGGTTCAGGCTGCTGCCGCTGTCCATGAGGACTCTTGTGAGATGAAATCCGTCAATGATTGGGTCTAGAACCAATGTGGCGAAGCCGCCGTGATGGATGCTAGTGGGGTGGTCCCTTCGATCAAAGGTGATCGGGCAGGAGGACCATGGGTTGAACTTTGGGGCGACCGGCTCCATCGCATATACGTCCCGTAACGCACGCTTCCGCTCCCTCTTGGGGATGTGGGTTGCGTATATCATGTTCACCGTCCGCACTTGCGGGGGAAATCCCTTCTGTCCACTGTTGTCTGGCGGCCTGGGCTCCTCCTCGTCGTCGCTATGCAGCCCCTTGTCTTTGTTTTCGGCTCTTAACTTGCCTGCCTACTTGAACACCCAAGAATCCCTATTGGTGTGATTGGCTGGCTTTTCGGGGGTGCCATGTATCTGGCACAAGCGGTCGAGTATTCGGTCCAAACTGGACGGGCCCTGAGTTTTTCTTTTGAATGGCTGTTTCCGTTGACCGGATTTGTAGCCTCGGAATACGGCATTAACTGCCATATCCTCGTTGCTGTCGCTGTTAACGCGGTGCTTTTGTTTGTTCCGACGCGACCTGTCACTTTTGTCCTTGGTATTCGAATTACCAGTGTTCTTGGTTAAGTTGTTACTGCGAGCTAGCCAGCTGTCTTCTCCCACGCAAAAGCGGGTCATGAGTGTCGTGAGGGCTGCCATAGATTTCGGCTTTTCCTGTCCCAGGTGCCGGGCCAGCCACTCGTCACGGATATTATGCTTGAAGGCCGCTAAGGCCTCTAAGTCCGGATAGTCGACTACCTGGTTTTTCTTTGTTAGGAACGGTGTCCAGAATTGCCTGGCCGATTCTTCTGGCTGCTGAATTATGTGGCTTAGGTCATCGGCATCCGGTGGTCGCACATAAGTGCCCTGGAAGTTGTCAAGGAATGCTGTTAAGCTGGCAAGCTGTTAAGCCAATGCCGGGCCGGTCCAGTCCCAAGAACCGATTGAGTTTGCTGGCAAGTTGTTAAGACAATGCCGGGCTGGTCCCTTAAGTTTGAGTGTAGGTATTTGATGGCGTGTAGATCATCGCCACGGGCCATGTGGATATGAAGGAGATAATCCTCGATCCATACCGCAGGATCTGTTGTGCCATCGTACGATTCGATGTTTACGGGTTTGAAGCCCTCAGGTATTTTATGATCCATTACTTCATCTGTGAAGCATAGTGGGTGTGCGGCGCCTCTGTATTGGGCTATATCACGACGCAGCTCGAAGGAGCTTTGTCTGTTGAGTTTGGCCCGGCCGAATTCATTGCGTCCGGAGTGACGATCACCGCCACGTGCCGTGGGGCGCCTGCGCGATCCATAGATCGATCTTGTTTGCCTTTCCTTGTCCTCCAGGATGTCGCGCAGGTCGGGCGCATTTTCCTGTGCCTTAGTATGCTTGACGCGGTGCCGGGGGATGGCTTGAGTGGAGGGCCAAGAGGCCTCTCTGTCGCGGCCACGAGGTGGCTGGTCGGCCATGTCATGCGTTGGTGATGTAGGTGCTTCCTCCTCTAGTCGGGGTAGTAGCCTGCACTTTGGGTAACTCTTGGAGGGGCGTTCGAGTTCATACTCTTCGGCCGCAAGGACTTCAGTCCATCTGTCAGCTAGCAAATCCTGATCAGCTCTAAGCTGTTGCCGCTTTTTCTTGAGGCTGCTTGCCGTGGCCATGAGCCTGCGTTTAAAACGCTCTTGTTCGGCAAGATCCTCTGGCACGACGAACTCGTCGTCGTCGAGGCTTGCCTCGTCTTCGGAGGGAGGCGTATAATTATCGTCCTCAACCTCTTGGTCTGCCGCCCTCTCGTGAGGGCTGGCTTCTCTGTCCTCCTGTGCCGAATTTTGCTGGAGGGGGTGTTCTTCGGCTCTATCCGGAGTAGTATTATCTCCCATGCCGGAATCACCGTTTTTGCTTTAGCGGGATTTAGAGCGGCGCCGCTGACGCCGGCGCTTGGGCTGTTTCTTAGAGGTATCGTCCACCGCTGTTCCATCGCCATCTCCATCCTTTGGAGTGTCCACCATATATATGTCATATGACGAGGTGGCCTTCCAACGCCCTACAGGTGCTGGTTCTTGTTCGTCTCCTGCATCGTCGTCCATGCCGTCGATGTCTTCGGAGTCGAAGTCAAGCATGTCGGTTAAGTCGTCGACAGTGGCTACGAAGTGGGTGGTGGGTGGGTTTTGAATTTCTTCATCGTCCGTATCCCAACCTTGCTAACCATAGTCCGGCCAGGGCTCTCCTGATAAAGAGAGAGACTTTAGAGAATTCAGGATGTCGTCGAAGGGCGAGTGCTGAAAGATGTCCGCGGCGGTGAACTCCATTATCGGCGCCCAATCGGATTCGATCGGCGGGGGCGCGGGGGGCTTAGAGTTTAGAGAGGAATCCGGCTCCTCTGAGTCACGGGCCATGCAGAGTGCGGGGCTGGAGTTCGGCTCGATCGCCTCTGAGATCGCAGCCCCTGAGGCAGCGTCCAACCGCTGATCCTCGATTGGCGCAGCGGGCTCCGAATCAATGGTCGGAACCGATGCGTGTGCGGCCTCCAAGGCGTTGTTCGGTGACAGAGCTATATCATGCCCATCGAGACAGTGCGGCACGCTTGGCTGTGGCTCGAATTCGTCGAGATCAAGTCCCCGCGGATGTCAGCCGTGTAGTTTAGGCTTCCAAACCTGACCTGATGGCCAGGGGCGTAACTTTCGATCTGCTCAAGGTGACCAAGCGAGTTGGCCCGCAGTGCGAAGCCGCCGAAGACGAAGATCTGTCCGGGGAGAAAAGTCTCACCCTGGACTGCATCGTGGTTGATGATCGAAGAAGCCATCGGGCCTGAAAGCGACGACACAGAGGAACTCTCAATGAAAGCACCAATGTCGGTGTCAAAACCGGCGGATCTCGGGTAGGGGGTCCCGAACTGTGCGTCTAGGCCGGATGGTAACAGGAGACAAGGGACACAATGTTTTACCCAGGTTCGGGCCCTCTTGATGGAGGTAAAACCCTACGTCCTGCTTGATTAATATTGATGATATGGGTAGTACAAGAGTAGATCTACCACGAGATCAAGGAGGCTAAACCCTAAAAGCTAGCCTATGGTATGATTGTTGTATGATGAAGTTGTCCTACGGACTAAAACCCTCCGGTTTATATAGACACCGGAGAGGGTTAGGGTTACACAAAGTTGGTTACAATGGTAGGAGATCTTGAATATCCGCATCGCCAAGCTTGCCTTCCACGCCAAGGAAAGTCCCATCCGGACACGGGACGGAGTCTTCAATCTTGTATCTTCATAGTGCTGGAGTTCGGCTGAAGGTATAGTCCGGCTACCCGAACACCCCCTAATCCAGGACTCCCTCACAACCCATGCGCCAACGTCAGCGGCGCCACTCTAAGTCCCGCCATAGCAAAAGTAGTGATATCGACACAAGAGACAATAACACTCCGGATAGTGCCGAAGACGACAACAATCCCCTCCAGCACGATTTAGAGCGGGAGGGTGAACAAGCTAGCCCTCTAGAGTGGGCAGCAGATGGAGAATCGGACAAGGACAATTACATGCCTCTCTCCTAAGACGAGGTGAGCCTCGGCGACGAAGAATTTATCATGCCCGAGGATCCCGTCGAGCAGGAGCGCTTCAAGCGCCAGCTTATGGCCACATCAAATAGCTTGAAGAAAAAGCAACAACAGCTTCAAGCTGGTCAAGATTTGCTAGCAGACAGATGGACCGAAATCCTTGCGGCCAAGGAATACGAATTCGAGCGCCCCTCCAAGAGTTACCCAAAGCGCAGGTTGCTACCTCACCTCGAGGAGGAAGCATTGAAACCTACATCACCAGCGTATGATGCGGCTGACGGGCCACCTCGTAGCCAAGACAGAGAGGTATTTCAGCCCGAAGTCTAGCCCGCACCCCGCCGCCAATCAAGCGAAAATGCCAAGGCACGGGGCAACACGCGGGACATGCGAGCCGTATTGGAAAACAAGGCAAAACATGCAAGATTGATCTACGGATCACAGGCGCGCGTGCCAACGCGGGACGATGACCGTCACGCCGGATACACTAAAAGTGAATCCGACCGGGCTGAATACAGCAGACAAGACTCATATGAACTGCGTCGTGATATAGCCCGGCACAGAGGCGCCACACACCCCCTATGCTTCACTGATGAAGTTATGGATCACGAATTCCCGGAGGGTTTTAAACCCGTAAATATCAAATAGTATGATGGTACAACAGATCCCGTTGTATGGATTGAGGATTTCCTCCTCCACATCCACATGGCTCACGGTGATGATCTGCATGCCATCAAGTACCTCCCACTAAAACTCAAAGGACTAGCTCGGCATTGGCTGAATAGCTTGCCAGCAGACTCCGTCGGCAGTTGAGAGGATTTGGAAGACGCATTCCCTGACAACTTCCAGGGCACTTATGTGCGACCACCGGATGCTGATGACTTGAGCCATATAACTCAGCAGCCAGGGGAATCAGACATGCAATTCTAGACACGGTTCCTAACTAAGAAAAACCAAATTGTCGACTGTCCGGATGCAGAGACCTTAGCGGCATTCAAGGATAACATCCGTGATGAGTGGCTCGCCCGGCACCTCGGCCAGGAGAAGCCAAAGTCTATGGCAGCCCTCACAACACTCATGACCCACTTTTGCGCGGGCGAGGATAGCTGGCTGGCTCACAACAACAACACATCAAGGAATGCGGGCACTTTGGATACCAAAGATGCCAACGGCAGACCACGTCGTAACAGACACAAGCGCCGCAACAACGGCGATAATGCTGATGATACGACAGTCAATGCCGGATTCAAAGGCTTTGGATCAAGTCAGCGAAAAAGGCCATTCAAAAGAAGTATTCCGGGCCCATCCAGTTTGGATCGCATACTTGATCGCTCGTGTCAAATCCACGGCACCCCCAATAAGCCAGCCAATCACACCAACAAAGAATGCTGGGTGTTCAAGCAGGCCGGCAAGTTGAATGCCGAAAACAAGGACAAGGGGTTGCATAGTGATGACGAGGAGGAGTCCCAGCCACCGAAAACGAGAGGACAGAAGAGGTCCCCCCCACAAATGAAGACGGTGAACATGATATACGCAACCCACATTCCCAAGAGGGAACAGAAGCGTGCACTAAGGGACGTTTATGTGATGGAGCCCATCGCCCCAAAGTTCAACCCATGGTCCTCTTGTCCGATCACCTTCGATCGCAAGGACCACCCCACTAGTATCCGTCATGGCGGATCCGCCGCATTGGTCCTAGACCCCATCATCGACGGATTTCACCTCACTTGAGTTCTTATGGACAGCAGCAGCAGCCTGAACCTGCTCTATCAGGATACAGTGCGCAAAATGGGTATAGATCCCTCGAGGATCGAACCCACCAAAACCACCTTTAAGGGTGTCATCCCAGGTGTAGAGGCCCATTGCATGGGCTCAATCACACTAGAAGTGGTCTTCGGATCTCCGGACAACTTCCGAAGCGAGGAGTTAATCTTCGATATCGTCCCGTTCCGCAGTGGCTATCACGCACTGCTCGGGCGAACCGCATTTGCAAAATTCAATGCAGTACCGCATTACGCATACCTCAAGCTCAAGATGCCAGGACCTAGGGGGGTCATAACAGTGAATGGAAACATAGAACGCTCGCTCCGCACGGAAGAGCACACTGCGGCCCTCGTAGCAGAAGCACAAAGCAGTCTTTTAAGGCAAACCGCCAATTCGGTGATACATCCCCCGGACACCGTCAAGCGAGTCTGGAGTAACCTGCAACTGGATCGCCTGGCACGTTCAGAGCTTGCCTAGCAATTCGGCCCCCGTCTCAGTCCCAGTCAAACGACAAAATCTGTGCCGCGCATACATATTTACGCACTGAAAATACCATGGGCATAGGCAGGGGCACGATCAGGGCACGTCCCGCAATGTGGCTTAACCGCCCTAGGGGCTGTATACCTTTATCATTTTTTCTCTTTCAGGACCTTACTCTCTGGAAGCCCTTTCCGGCAGTATGATTGCCGGACACATTACGGGAAGGAACAACCAAGGAGGCAAGAAGCTAAGACGTACAAGGGAACCCCCAGGTGGTCTCTAATAACAATCGATATACCCGCTTTTTACTACCCATACGCAGCTTGCCCTTGGATAGGACATTCAAATAGTCCTATTTTTTGCTTATTGCACTACTTGTATCAGTACACTTCGACGTATTATTTAAATAACAATGCATAGCATTAGTCTATTATTGCATTATCCATCCCTTTTTCTTATATGTTCATTTACGACAACTTGCACTCGTACATTCTGGTACGGTCAGTATGCCAGGGGCTTTCATTTACCCCATAATACGGCTCCGAACACTTTCGACAGTGCGGCACCCCGAACTTATAGCATTATATGCATCATCTTCGAATCATGTCTTGGGTCAATAGTTGGGTTTGCCCGGCTCCCATGTTTTGGTACATTACGTTCCGCTATATCGGCTAAGGTAGCGCTGGGAGAACTACTGCGATTGTGTCCCGGTTCTTCCGGACGAGCACCTCACTAGAGAAAGCCGAAAACTGACTGTCATGATAAGGCGAGAGATGGTCGCTGTTCGAGAGGTCTCAAGTCCTTAAAGACTTTTTTCCGCTTCAGGCGAGGAGTCGGCCTTCGGCCTTCCGAATACTAGGGGCTTCGCCAAAATTTAAAATTGTAGACTTCTATGGCTAAGTGAGAGTGATAAAGCCTTATAGTCTGATTGCCTGGTTCATTGTGCTGAACACCTCCCTCGAAGGACCCAAAATTGGGATAAAGAGTGCTCAGGTCTATCCCGAACACCCTAGTACTAGTTACATGGGGGCAGAAGCAGATGACTGGCCAACTCTCAGATTTTATAAACGGCCGCATAGAAGGTAATATTTTAAATTCAAAAAGCGTTGCATAGCGCAAATGAACTCGTTTCACATTACAGGATCACATGAGCATGTTCATTCAAAAATTACATCTCTAGCACATTCCTCCGCCACAAGGCGGGAACCCTTCAGGACACTGTCATAATACATTTCGGGGCAGCGACGCTCCTTGCCCTCCGGCGGCCCCTCCTTCACCAGCTTTACGGCATCCAGCTTCGCCCAGTGCACCTTCGCCTGGGCAAAAGCCCTGCGCGCACCCTCGATGCAGATGGGCCGCTTTATGACTTCAAGCCGTGGGCAGGCATCCACAAGCCGCCTCACCAAACCGAAGTAGCTGCTAGGTAGGGGATCACCAAGCCACATCCGGACTATAAGACCCTTCATGGCCTGTTCGGCCGCCTTGTGAAGCTCGACCAGTTGCTTCAGCTGGCCGCTCAAGAGCATTGGGTGTTCGGTCCCAGTATACTGAGACCAGAACAACTTTTCCGTCGAGCTCCCCTCCTTAGCTCGGTAAAACTCCGGGGCATCCAGTACACTACGGGGAAGATCTGCGAACGCTCCCGGAGAGCTCCGAACTCGGGTAAGTAAAAGGAAAGTTTCCTTCACATGCTTGCTTTGCATAATGAATGCCTTACCCGCTGCTATCTTCTTCACCGCATCAATCTCCTGGAGGGCCTTGTGGGCTTCAGCCTTGGCACTTTGTGCGCTTTCGAGCGCCTTCGCAAGCTCGAACTCTCGCATCTTAGAGTCAAGCTCCAAGGACTCGTGTTTTTTGGCGAGAGCCTCGAGCTCTTGCTGCACCTTGCCTACACGGGCTTCTTGCTTTTCCCGCTCAATGCGCTCCTTGGCCGCTTTGTCTTCGGCCTTGGACAACGCCTTCTTCAGGGTCGCCACCTCGGTCATGGCCCCTGGCAAATTCATGATGATCCTATTACTTTATAACCGAATTTCTTTTTAATATATAGACAAGGTATTGATTACCTTTGCTCTCCTCGATCTGCCTCTTGGTAAGGCCGAGCTCTTCCTCGGACCGCTCAAGGTCCTGCTTCAGTGCAGCGACCTCCGCAGTACGTGCGGCAGCGGCTAGCAGTGAAGCCTGCATATGCACATAGACATATTCTGATTAGACTCCTGAGTCATTATTTGATCCTCTATTCGGCCTTTCTTCGTGAACGCCAAACAGAGCATCAGGGGGTACTGTCTATGCGGTAATATTTTCCTATATTTTGATAGCATACCTGAAAGCCTATTAGGAGGCTGGCACAAGCTTCGGTTAGTCCATTTGGCGGACTAAACTTTCTTGATCACCGCACTCATGATAGTGCGGTGCTCTTCGTCGATGGAAGCGCCGCGAAGTGCTTCCAACAAGTTGTCCGGTGCCTCTGGATTGACAGAGGCCACCGGCACGGGGGCTTGCCCCTCTTAACGGAGGGTCGTCTGCCGGAGTCCAGAACCACTGAATTTTCCGGCGCAATGTTCGGCTGGGGGCCGAACTTGGAGCCCGTGGGAGTCTTGCTCCCTTTGCGCCCAGGGTCCGGAAGGTCACCTCGAGGCACCCCCAGGACTACCTCCCCTTGGCTCGATGCCTTTTGAGACAACACCTCGACATTGTCCGTAGGGAAAGGGGTGGAGGCAGTTGGAAATGAATCACTATTCATATCCGACGAGTCCAAAGAACTGTCCGACGAAGATACGTCGAGACAGGCTCGGGACGGACTGCATAATCACATTTGGCGTAAGAAGTAGTGCAATAAAACATACCATGAATTACTATGGTATCCGGATACTTACGACTTCGCCAGGGGCTTGTTCCTGGGTAACCACTCGTCGTCGTTGTAGGCGGCCGTCATGGAGCAGTCCGGAAGGAGGGTCATTCCCTTCTTGGACCCTTCGGCCTCCCCGGTTGGGGCGGCCTTCCTTTTCTTGTCCTCCCCGGCTGGGGGGGGGGGGAGAACTTTCATCTTCCTCCTCCTCGTTTTCATGGGAGGAGTGCGCTTCGGAGTTATCGGACAATGAGTCTGATATAACCTTGCGCCGGAGACCCTTTCGGGTCCCGTGGCCTTCTTCTTGGCCTTCTTCACCGGCACCTCGTAAGGCGCCGGAACCAGCATCTCTGTTAGGAGAGCATCTGGAGGATCTTCAGGCAGGGGGGCTGGGTAATCGATTTGCTCCACTGTCTCTACCCAGTCCTGTTAATGGCATGGAAGCTTAGATCCCGCACATGATTAAACTGGGGCAAATAAATATCCTGTGAGATATAAAAACTTACCGGATTTGCATGGCACTTTGCACCGAGTCCGCGGTCCTCGGTAAGGGGAGGAGGTACCTCGGCGCCCTTGAACAACACCTTCCATACGTCCTTGTGCATCGTGTCGAAGAGCTCTCACAGCGTCTGGTGCTTGGCCGGGTCGAACTCCCACAAATAGAATACCCGTCGTTGACATGGGAGGATCCGGCGGAAGAGCATGACCTGGACCACGTTGACGAGCTTGATTTTCTTGCTCATCATGTTCTTGATGCAGGTCTGGAGTCCGGTCAGCTCTACCGAGGAACCCCAGGACAAGCCCTTCTCTTTCCAAGAAGTGAGCCGCGTGGGAATTCCAGATCAAAATTCAGGGGCCGCCACCCAGTTGGTGTCGCGCGGCTCGGTGATGTAGAACCACCCCGATTGCCACCCCTTTATGGTCTCCACATAGGAGCCTTCGAGCCAGGTGACGTTAGGCATTTTTCCCACCATGGCGCCTCCGCACTCTGCTTGCTGGCCGACCACCACCTTTGGTTTAACATTGAAGGTCTTCAGCCACAGGCCGAAGTGGGGCCTGATGCGGAGGAAGGCCTCGCACACGACGATAAACGCCGAGATGTTGAGGATGAAATTGGGGGCCAGATCATAAAAATCCAGCCCGTAGTAGAACATGAGCCCGCAGACAAACGGGTGAAGGGGAAATCCTAGTCCGCGGACAAAGTGGGTAAGGAAAACTACCCTCTCATGGGGTTCGGGCGTAGGGATGATCTGCCCCGCATCTGGCAGCTGGTGCGCGATGTCCGCGGCCAGATATCCGGCTTCCCGTAGCTTTGTGATGTTCTCCTCCGTGACGGAGGAGACCATCCACTTGCCCCCCGCTCCGGACATGCTTGGAGTGGATTGAGGAGAAAGACGCGAACTTGGGCGCTGGAGCTCGAGTGTGCGAGAATGGATAAGCAAGCAGGAAGAAGGCGTGGGTAAAAAGGGTGAATCTCTGTCCCTTTATAAGGGCGGAAGAGGTGATGCGCCTCCCCACTTACCTGGTAAAATCGTTTATTCCCCGAACGCCATAATTGATGGCGCAGTTGGGTTACCCATACCCATATTGATGTGAATCCCGTGATAAGGGGACACGATCTCTGCTTAGACAAGACGTGTCATGAAAACCACCTCGCGATATGTGCAGTGCTGATTGAGAAAAACGGTTCGAATAATGACTGGGCCATGGTATGATGTCATGTTGCTAAACATGTCAGCAGATTAGATTTGTGGAAATATTATTCTCTCTACGATGGTATGTGGAACTTGTTTTGCAGAGCCGGACACTATCCTTGTGTTCAAAATCTTCTATGGAGTATTCGGAGGAAGAACCCGCCTTGCAATGCCGAAGACAAATCTGCGCGCCGAACTCATCGTCATTGAAGCCTGGTTCAGGGTCTACTGAGGGAGTCCTGGATTAGGGGGTCTCCGGACAGAAGGACTATATACTTTGGCCGGACTGTTGGACTATGAAGATACAAGATTGAAGACTTCGTCCCGTGTCCGGATGGGACTCTCCTTTGCGTGGAAGGCATGCTTGGCAATACAGATATGTAGATCTTCTTCCTTGTAACCGACTCTGTGTAACCCTAGCCCCCTCCAGTGTCTATATAAACCGGAGGGTTTAGTCCGTAGGACAACAACAATCATACCATAGGCTAGCTTCTAGGGTTTAGCCTCTACGATCTCATGGTAGATCAACTCTTGCAATACTCATATCATCAAGATCAATCAAGCAGGAAGTAGGGTATTACCTCCATCGAGAGGGCCCGAACCTGGGTAAACATCGTGTCCCCCGCCTCCTGTTACCATCCGCCTTAGACGCACAGTTCGGGACCCCCTACCCGAGATCCGCCGGTTTTGACACCGACGGGATCCATGTATGAGAACAAAGTGTGGACTTTGGTTGACTCGCCCGATGATCGACAAGCCATAGATAATAAATGGATCTTCAAGAAGAAGACTGATGCTGACAGTTATGTTACTGTCTACAAAGCTTGACTTGTTGCGAAAGGTTTTCGACAAGTTCAAGGAGTTGACTACGATGAGACCTTATCACCTGTAGCGATGCTTAAGTCTGTCCGAATCATGTTAGCAATTGCCGCATTTTATGATTATGAAATTTGGCAAATGGATGACAAAACTGCATTCCTTAATGGATTTCTTAAAGAAGAGTTGTATATGATGCAACCAAAAGGTTTTGTTGATCCTAGAGGTGCTAACAAAGTGTTCAAGCTCCAGCGATCCATTTATGGACTGGTGCAAGCATCTCGGAGTTGGAATATACGCTTTGATAGTGTGATCAAAGCATATGGTTTTATATAGACTTTTGGAGAAGCCTGTATTTACAAGAAAGTGAGTGGGAGCTCTCTAGCATTTATAATATTATATGTGGATGACATATTGTTGATTGGGAATAATACAAAATTTCTGGATAGCATAAAAGGATACTTGAATAAGAATTTTTCAATGAAAGACATCGATGAAGCTGCTTATATATTACGCATCAAGATCTATAGAGATAGATCAAGACGCTTAATTGGACTTTCACAAAGCACATACCTTGATAAAGTTGTGAAGAAATTCAAAATGGATCAGTCAAACAAAGGGTTCTTGCGTGTGTTACAAGGTGTGAAGTTGAGTAGACTCAATGCCCAACCACTGCAGAAGATAGAGAGAAAATGAAAGTCATTCCCTATGCCTCAGCCATAGGTTATATCATGTATGCAATGCTGTGTACCAGACCTGATGTGTGCCTTGCTATAAGTTTAGAAGGGAGGTACCAAAGTAATCCAGGAGTGGATCACTGGACAACGGTCAAGAACATCCTGAAATACTTGAAAAGGACTATGGGTATGTTTCTCGTTTATGGAGGTGACAAAGAGCTTGTCGTAAATGGTTACGTCGATGCTAGCTTTGACACTGATCCGGATGACTCTAAGTCTCAAACCAGATACGTATTTATATTGAATGGTGGAGCTGTCAGTTGGTGCAGTTCTGTTAAGGCATATCTCTGTAGATGTAGTTTTGGTGATTGATGACAACATGTTTGCGGACTAATCGTGTGCTTTGAGCATTTCAGAGTTTCATCCTTTGGCACGAGATGATTTCTTTCCCCTCGGAGTGTTATTCAAGATGGTGTAGCTCTTTCGTTTCTATTTTGGTGGACTAGTTTCGTAGGAGGCACCATACTATCAAGAGGGGTCCGCTTTGGTAAGGCTAGGGTGGAATGAACACGTACACATCCTTTTCACACCCTCTGAGCCTTTCCGCTTCAATGGAGAGCTCATTCCCCTTCCTTGTGCTTGTTTTGGGTCCCAGCGGTAGTACCGCGGTCCCCAATGGTAGTACCGCTCAAGAACCACAAGCGGCAGTACCGCTCAGCAGTGGTAGTACCGCTTGTGGGTCCTCAGCCGTAGTACCGCCGCGGCACCAGGCTCCTACCGCGCCGATTCGAGGGGATCGCCTCTCGTGTCGGATTGTGCGGCACTAAGCAGTGGCAGTAGATGCAGTAGTGCTGCTCGAGAGCGGTAGTACCGCCCTACCACCACGGTAGTACCGCGCAGGGGTCCGAACGGCAGTACCGCATGGGGAGCGGTAGTACCGCAGTCCCAGTGGTAGTACCGCTGCCCCCTGCGGTAGTACCGCCCTCTGCGGGGCTGTTTTGGGGGTAACGGTTGGATGGTTTCCCCTTGTATAAAAGGGGGTCCTCTTCTTCTTCGTTGACTTACCTCTTCCATCCAAAATCTCCATTAATACTCCAATCTCCATTCTCGCCCGATCTCTCTCCCTAGCCAATCAAACTTGTTGATTTTCTTGGGATTAGTTGAGAAGGACCCGATCTACACTTCCACCAAGAGAGATTTGATTCCTCCACTAATCCCTAGCGGATCTTGTTACTCCTGGGTGTTTGAGCACCCTAGACGGTTGAGATCACCACGGGGCCATATTCCATTGTGGTGAAGCTTCGTGGTGTTGTTGGGAGCCTCAGATTAAGCTGTGGAGATTGCTCCAACCTTGTTTGTAAAGGTCCGGTCTCCGCCTCCAAGGGCACCAATAGTGGAATCACGACACCTCACATTGTGTGAGGGCGTGAGGAGAATATGGTGGCCCTAGTGGCTTCTTGGGGAGCATTGTGCCTCCACACCGCTCCAACGGAGACGTACCTCAAAAGGAAGGAACTTCGGTAACACATCCTCGTCTCCACCGGCTCCACTCTTAGTTATCTCGTACCTTTACTTGTGCAAGCTTACTTGTGTTATATCCTTTGCTTGCTTGTGTGCTTGTCGTTGTTGCATCATATAGGTTGCTCACCTAGTTGCATGTCTAGACAACCTACTTTGATTCAAAGTTTAATTTGGTAAAGAAAAGTTAAAAAATTGTTAGTTGCCTATTCACCCCCCTCTAGTCAACCATATCGATCCTTTCAATTGGTATCAGACCCATGTAGTGAGCATGTGCATCTTGTTGAGGAGAACTCTAAGTTAAAGGTGCAACTTGAGAAAGGTCTTGTGTCTTGCATACAAGGCGAGAAGAACCTCAACGACCTTTTGACCAACCAAAAGGGAGTTGTGGCCAAGGAAGGGATTGGGTACGTGCCCAAGTCCAAGAACAAGAAGAAGAATGACAAGGCCAAACGACCTCCTCCTCTCAAGCAAACCTTTGTGAAGGAGGGAGAGGGTGCTACTAAGGAGAAGGAGAGAACACCGTGAGGGTTAGTGATGCCAAGAAGGGCAACGCTTCCCTTCCCAGCAAAGCCGGTGACTTTTAACCCTTCTTATGTGTTGTGCCGTGCTAGAGATGGGCATGTTTATGTCAAATTTGTTGGTTCTCCTTATGAGTACATTGAATGGTCTATTTGGGTTCCTAAGACCCATGTTACTAACATCAAAGAACCCATTACAAAATGGGTACCTAAAACCAAGCATTGATCTCTTGTAGGTGTTTGCTTCCGGTGGGGGTTCATGGTTGCTCGATAGTGGAGCTACTAATCATATGACCAGAAGCAAGGACTTGGTGGTGGACATGCAAATTATTCCATCCATGCCCACCAATGTCGAGTGGGGTGACGCCTCATCCTCTAAGGTATTGGGACTCATCAAGGTTGTCATTTCTCATGATCTTACGATCGAGAAGGTCATGCTTGTTGAGTCCCTTGCATACAATTTACTTTCCGTTCGTCAACTAGCACTCATAGGTTTTGCCACTTTCTTTGATGTTGATACCGTGGCCCTCTTGTGGAGCAAGACTCTTAAAGTAGCCTTTGTTGGGAATGTCAAAAACGGTCTCTATGTGATCAACTTTTCGGAGCGACTCACTAAGACCGCGACATGCCTAATGGCTAAAGTTAACGTGGGATGGCTTTGGCATCGCCGTCTTGCCCATGTCAATATGAGATCTTTGCAAAGTCTTCTCAAGGGGGACCATGTCCGTGGACTAACAAATGTTAGTTTTGCTAAAGATCGTGCTTGCAGTGCTTGTATCGAAGGAAAGCTACATGAGACAGCTCACCCTCCCACGACTATCATTTACTCGAAGAGGCCTTTGGAGCTCCTACATTTGGATCTCTTTGGGACTCCATCCTTTGATAGTCTTGGAGGTAGAAAGTATTGCTTGGTGATTGTGGATGACTATTCAAGATACACTTGGGTATATTTCTTCAAGAGGAAGAGCGAGACCCAACAAACCGTCATCGACTTTGCAAATGAAGCTCAACGACAACACAATGCAAAGATCTTGACGATAAGAAGTGACAACGGCTCCGAGTTCAAGAACTACACCTTGGATGAGTTTTTGAGTGATGAGGGAATCAAGCATCAATATTTCGCACCTTATACCCCTCAACAAAATGGTGTAGCGGAGAGGAAGAACCGGACGTTCATGGATGCGGCAAGGACCATGATGGCGGAGTTCAAGTCTCCCTACAACTTTTGGGCCGAAGCCATCAACACCGCGTGTCATGCATCTAATCGGCTCTACCTCCGCAAAGGCTTGAACAAGACTCCATATGAGATACTCACCGGTAACAAGCCCAACCTCAAGTACTTCCGGGTGTTCGGGTGTAAGTGTTTCATTCTCAAGAAAGGTGTCCGTTTGTCTAAATTTTAGGCTAGAGCTTATGAGGGCATATTTGTTGGTTATGCTACAAACTCTCATGCTTACCGTGTTCTCAATAAGTCCATGGGACTTATTGAGGAAACGTGTAACGTGGAGTTTGATGAGAATAATGGCTCCCAAGTGGAGCAAAGTGGCACTTGTGATGCAGGTGATGAAATTCCTCCCCAAGCCATAAGAAGAATGGGTGTTGGCTTTATCTTACCCATTGAGGAACCCCTTTTGGCCGAAGGAGAAGGACAATGCTCCACTCAAGTGGAGCCATCACCAACCCAAGGCCCACATGCTTCCAAAGAACAAAGTGAAGGTCCTCAACCTCAAGAACAAGACCAAGGGCAAGGTCAATCTCAAGATGGTGTTGTAACATCAAGTGATGCCCAAGGTCAAGTTCTCTCCTCTGAGCAAGTTCAAGATCAAGAGCTTCCTCGAGATCAAGAATAAGCTCAAGATGGCGCTCAAGATGATCAAGTGACCACTCCTCGTCTCACCCCCGAGGAGGAATTGGAGCGTCGTGCCGCCAAGATTGCTTCCAAGCTCTCCACCAAGGATCATCTCATGACAAATGTGCTTGGAAGCTTAAGAAAGGGGGTAAACACTCGTAGACAATTAGGAAACTATTTTGAACCCCAAAAGGTCTATGAGGCGCTCGAAGATCCGGATTGGCTCAATGCCATGCATGAAGAACTCAACAACTTCGAACGCAACAAAGTGTGGAGATTGGTGCCAAGGCCAATGGGGAACCACAATGTCATTGGAACCAAGTGGATATTCAAGAACAAGCAAGATGCTCATGGGATTATCATTCACAACAAGGCTTGTTTGGTAGCACAAGGCTACTCCCAAGTCGAGGGTATCGACTACGGTGAAACCTTTGCTCCCGTTGCTTGTCTTGAATCCATTCGCATGTTGATTGCATATGCTTCTTAGCATAACTTTAAGTTACAACAAATTGATGTGAAGAGTGCTTTTCTTGGTCCTATTAATGAATTGGTATATGTCAAGCAACCCCCCGGGTTCGAGGATCCCTACTTTCCCGATCATGTGTATCAACTCGATAAGGCACTCTATGGCCTTAAACAAGCCCCACGTGCGTGGTATGACCACCTTACCGAGTTGTTACAAGACTGTGGTTTTGAAGTTGGGCTAATCGACCCCACTCTTTTTACTAATAAGGTCAAAGGGGAGTTGTTTGTGTGCCAATTATATGTTGATGATATTATCTTTGGTTCCCCTAACAAAGCTTTCAATGAGGAATTTGCCGCTCTCATGGCCTCAAAGTTCGAGATGTCTTCCATGGGAGAGTTGAAGTTCTTTCTCGGGTTCGAAGTGAAGCAAAGGAGAGAAGGAACCTTCATCAACCAAGCCAAATACACTCAAGACATGCTTAAGAGATTCAAGCTAAGTGATGTCAAGCCGGCTTCCACTCCCATGCCCACTAAGTGCCAACTTGACATTGATCCCAATGGTAAAGCGGTGGATCAAAAGGTATATCGCTCCATGATTGGCTCCTTGCTTTACCTTTGTGCATCTAGACCGGATATCATGTTGAGTGTGGGAATTTGTGCATGGTTTCAAGCCGCACCTAAGGAAAGTCACTTTGTGGCGGTCAAGCGAATCTTTCGATATTTGGCTCATACCCCAAACTTTGGCTTATGGTACCCAAGAGGAGCAAACTTCAAGCTTGTAGGTTATTCGGACTCGGATTGGGTGGGAGACAAAGTGGATAGGAAGTCCACTTCCGGAGGGTGCCAATTTCTTGGTTGCTCTTTGGTGAGTTGGTCTTCCAAGAAGCAAAGTTGCGTGTCTCTCTCGTCCACGAATGCGGAGTATGTGGCTGCCGGTAGTTGATGTGCACAACTTTTATGGATGAGGCAAACTTTAAAGGATTACGGTGTCATTTGTGACAAAGTGCCTCTTTGGTGTGACAATGAAAGTGCAATCAAGATTTATCTCAACCCGGTGCAACACTTCAAGACGAAGCATATTGAGATCCGGTATCACTTCATCCAGGATCATATAAGGCGAGGGGAGATCGAGCTCAACTATGTCAACACTCTTGATAACCTTGTTTATATCTTCACGAAGCTCCTAGATGAAGCAAGATTTCGCGAGTTAAGGCATGAGCTAAATATCATTGATTCGAGCAATGTGACTTGAACCCTTGCACACCCCTCCACACTCAACTTGTTGTCTAGTTTAGGTGTAGGCATGGACATAGGGGGAGTGTTGTTCTCTCAATGAACTTTCCCTCCCCCCATAATGCATAAACTAATCAAACTCTTTCACATTAGCCATTTTTATGGTACTTGTGCTTCAAAGATGAGTGTTGGTCATGGGCCCAAGGTTAAAATCTTCGCGGCGCCATACCTCTGCACTCAAACATAGGTGGCCTCAGCCACCGTCCTCTCTTGGAAAGGTGTGCGTTTTTCGTTCTTTTTGTTGGTTTTGTGTGTGTGTTTGTTCTCGCTTTCGTCTTGGTTTCTTTTCTTGAGCTAAGCCTTTTGGCCTGTCCTTTTGCGGCTGAGCGGTACTACCACTGCGTGCACACTACTGCCACTAATAAGCGTCAAGCGGTACTACCGCCCACCCCAGCGGTACTACCGCTGCGGGGCGGGCGATGGGAGTAATGTTGGGGTAGGGGGAGTTGTTTTCTCCCCCATACCCATTCTCCCCCACTCGCTCGTCTTCCTCATCGCTCCAGCGACGTCTCGCCGTAGGAGGGCCTCGGTAGGCCGCCGTTTTCGTGCCGTCCCTCTCCATTTCCTCCGGTGGAGTCGATCCCCACCACATCCTCTAGCCATGGATGTCGGTATTGCCCCCGCTCCCGTTCTCTCCTTGCCTAGATCTTGCATCTAGTTTTTAGGGGCAATAGGCATTGTTTTTCTCGTCTTCTGGCTAAGTCGAGGCTTGAGTGGAATGGAGATGGCTTCTAGGCCCTTTGGATTGATGTTTGGTAGGATTATTTTTGAATTTGGCATCTCTGGTAGTGCCAGATCTGTCCAAGGCAGTAGGGAACCGCCGTTCCCTGTCTTGAGCGGTACTACCGCCCATCTTGAGCGGTACTACCGCGCGAGCAGTACTGCTGCGGTTGGGTCGCGGTACTACCGCTAGATGCCCAGTTCCATCATTTCCTACCACATTTTGATCCATGTTGTTTTGTTTGGTGGATTATGCTCTTTCTTTCGTGTTGTTTCTTCTGGTCGTGTGTTTGGTTCCAGGTGATGATCATCCTGAGCAGCAGGTCCGCCGTGTCAACCCCGGTCGTGCAACATCAAAGCGCTACCGCACATCTGAGTCAGCAGGTGGTTCCTCAAGTGCTCCACCGCCGCCAGCGGGTGCTTCCTAAAGTGCTCCACCACCACCTCAGCTCACGAAGAGATCGACCAAGAAGCCAAAGGGAAAGACTGTGTTTGAGATGTCCACCAAGGAATTTTGGGCAAGGCGTCGCCGCAACCCCTATGAGGAAGACCAAGATCCCACTTTGCTCAACCGCCCGTTCTGGAACCGCTTTCAGTTCGCCATCTTCTTTGATGTGATCAAGGCTAAGAAGAATCACTATGTTGATGTTCGTTCCATCGACACTGATACTATGGAAAAGGACCCTGAGTACTTTGGCGAAGCCCTTCAGATGTGCTCTCAGTTGAACATTCTCAGAATCATGCAGTTCAACAAGGACTTTGATGCAGATTTGATATGTCAATTCTATGCCACTGTCCATCTTGGAACTGATGAAGAAAGGACTCTGACTTGGATGACGAATGGCAGGGTGTTCACTGTCAATTGGAAGGCCTTCATGGAGTTACTTGGGGTAGAAGATCTCGGGCTTGAGAATCCGGTCGGCTTCCGCCCTCACCGCAATGTCACCTCCACTCACAAGCAAGCCCACTGGCCCTACTGTTCTGAGAAGGTTAACCCCAAGACTAAAAAGGTAACCTATGAGCTGCCTGCCTTTCTGGACATCCTTCACCACGTCTTCCGAGAGACTCTTTTCTCTCGCATTGGGAATCTGGATATGGTCCACTCCTATCTCGTGGACATGCTTCTTTTCTGCCAGCATGAGAAGGAAGCAAACACTGGAGAGTCCCTGGACATTTCTCATGTTATGTGGTATGAACTTCTTTCTTCCATTTCTGAGCGCAAGTGCCCGATCTATGGTCCTTTCATCATGCTGATCATATAGAAGGCCTGGGCAGATCACTATCCCAGGGCTGCGCTGGAAACTGGAGAGTTGATTTCTCATGAGATCAAGCGTCTGAGGAAGAAGGACAATTGGGGCACCCAGGCCCCTCAATGTGGTGGTACACCTTCTGAGGCTGACATGGAGACCGAGGACGAGGCTGAGGCCGACAAGATGATGACTGTGAGCCCTCCGGTGTGGAGCCCTCATGGGCTAAGAGGATTAAGCGCAAGATGAAGAAAATTTTCTGCATGGAGTCTCATGGCCAGTACATGTCTCATGTCTCTGAGAAGAAGGCCCGCAGACGTCACAAGGAGCTCATGCGACAGTTGGGTGCCACTGTTAACAGCGGATCTGAGGAGAGGATCACTGATGAGGAGGAGTGGGTTCAGCAACATTGCCTGTGGACCGATTCAGACGCCAAGCAGTTTCCGACCGATGACGGCGGTGCAGACAATCCTGCTGAGATGTGATGTTCGAGATCCTCTGCTTGCTATCCCCCGGAGCCGTAGCAACGCTCTTTGCCCTTTTGGTGTCTCGATGCCAAAGGGGGAGAGAGTTTAGGGATTTGTGTCATTGCCTAGTTGCGAGTGTGTCTTTGTGGTTTGTGGTGTCGTTGTGTTTTGTGTTTTCTCTCCGTTTGCTTTGTTTGGTTTTTTGTGCCAGTGAGACCTTAGTCCCAGACATATGGTGTGAGACATATGCTACCTTATCTTTATCTTATCATTATCTATGTATATCTAGTACTTTGGTATCTTATGAGTTGCATGCTTATCCTGTTATATACCCTGCTCTCTTGTATCCTATGCTTAGATTGTTGGACTATAAAATATAGGGGGAGTGTTGATCCTAATGTGTGTGTCTTGCATTCCAAAGGCACTACTAACTAGGTGCACACATTCAGGGGGAGCCCATCTATATTTTGTAGTTCTAAGTTTCTTTACTTTCATGTCTAATGTTTGTGCAAATCCCTGGTTGTCATCAATCCACCAAAAAGGGGGAGATTGTTAAGGCATATCTCTCTCGATATAGTTTTGGTGGTTGATGACAACATGTTTGCGAACTAATTGTGTGCTTTGAGCATTTCAGGGTTTCATCCTTGGGCACGAGACGATTTCTTTCCCCTCGGAGTGTTATTCAAGACGGTGTAGCTCTTTCGTTTCTATTTTGGTGGACTAGTTTCGTAGGAGGCACCGTACTATCAAGAGGGGGTCCGCTTTGGTAAGGCTTGGGTGGAATCAACACGTACACATCCTTTTCACACCCTCTGAGCCTTTCCGCTTCAATGGAGAGCTCATTCCCATTCCTTGTGCTTGTTTTGGGTCCCACGGAAGTACCGCGGTCCCCAGCAGTAGTACCGCTCAAGAGCCACAAGCGGCAGTACCGCTCGGCAGCGGTAGTACCGCCTATGGGTCCTCAGCCGTAGTACCGCTGCGGCACCAGGCTCCTACCGCGTCGATTCGAGGGGGTTGCCTCTCGTGTCAGATTGTGCGACAGTAAGAAGCGGCAGTAGATGCGATAGTGCTTCTCGAGAGCGGTAGTACCGCCCTACCACCGTGGTAGTACCACGCAGGGGTCCGAATGGCAGTACCGCGTGGGGAGCGGTAGTACCGCAGTCCCAGCGGTAGTACCGCTGCCCCCTGCGGTAGTACCGCCCTCTGCGGGGCTGTTTTGGGGGTAACGGTTGGATGGTTTCCCCTTGTATAAAAGGGGGTCCTCTTCTTCTTCATTGACTTACCTCTTCCCCCAAAAGCTCCATTAATACTCCAAGCTCCATTCTCGCCCGATCTCTCTCCCTAGCCAATCAAACTTGTTGATTTTCTCGGGATTGGTTGAGAAGGCCCCAATCTACACTTCCACCAAGAGAAATTTGATTCCCCCACTAATCCCTAGCGGATCTTGTTACTCTTGGGTGTTTGAGCACCCTAGACGGTTGAGGTCACCACGGAGCCATATTCCATTGTGGTGAAGCTTCGTGGTGTTGTTGGGAGCCTCTGATTAAGTTGTGGAGATTGCCCGAACCTTGTTTGTAAAGGTCCGGTCGCCGCCTCCAAGGGCACCAATAGTGGAATCATGACACCTCGCATTGTGTGAGGGCGTGAGGAGAATACGGTGGCCCTGGTTGCTTCTTGGGGAGCATTGTGCCTCCACACTGCTCCAACGGAGACGTACTTCCCCTCAAAAGGAAGGAACTTCGGTAACACATCCTCGTCTCCACCGGCTCCACTCTTGGTTATCTCGTACCTTTACTTGTGCAAGCTTACTTGTGTTATTTCCTTTGCTTGCTTGTGTGCTTGTTGTTGTTGCATCATATAGGTTTCTCACCTAGTTGCATGTCTAGAAAACCTACTTTGATGCAACGTTTAATTTGGTAAAGAAAAGTTAAAAAATTGTTAGTTGCCTATTCACCCCCCTCTAGTCAACCATATCGATTTTTTCAAGTTCCAAGCAGAGTGTCGTGGTGGCATCTACGTGTGAAGCAGAGTACATAGCTGCTTCGGAAGCAGCAAATGAAGGAGTCTGGATGAAGAAGTTCATATCCGATCTAGGTGTAATACCTAGTGCATCGGGTCCAATGAAAATATTTTGTGACAATACTGGAGCAATTGCCTTAGCGAAGGAATCCAGATTTCACAAGAGAACCAAACATATCAAGAGACACTTCAACTCCATCTACGATTAGGTCAAGGAGGGAGACATAGAGATTTGCAAAATACATACAGATCTGAATGTTGTAGACTCGTTGACTGAGCCTCTTCCACGAGCAAAACATGATCATCACCAAGACTCCATGTGTGTTAGAATCATTACAATGTAATCTAGATTATTGACTCTAGTGCAAGTCGGAGACTGAAGGAAATATGCCCTAGAGGCAATAATGAAGTTATTATTCATATTTCCTTATATCATGGTAGATGTTTATTATTCATGCTAGAATTGTATTAACCAAAAACTTGATACATGAGTGAATACATAGACAAAACATAGTGTCCCTAGTATGGCTCTACTTGACTAGCTCGTTAATCAAAGCTGGTTAAGTTTCTTGACCATAGACATGTGTTGTCATTTGATAAGTGGGATCACATCATTAGGAGAATGATGTGATGGAGAAGACCCATCCATTAGCTTAGCATAATGATCATTAAGTTTTATTGCTATTGCTTTATTCATGACTTATACATATTCCTTTGACTATGAGAATATGCAACTCCCAAATACCGGAGGAACACCTTGTGTGCTATCAAACGTCACAATGTAACTGGGTGATTATAAAGATGCTCTACAAGTGTCTCCGAAGGTGTTTGTTGGGTTGGCATAGATCTAGATTAGGATTTGTCACATCGAGTATCGGAGAGGTATCTCTGGGCCCTCTCGGTAATGCACATCACTATAAGCCTTGCAAGCAATGTGACTAATGAGTTAGTTATGGGATGATGCATTATGAAACGAGTAAAGAGACTTGATGGTAACGAGATTGAACTAGGTATAAGAATACCAACGATCGAATCTCGGGAAAGTAACATACCGATGACAAAGGGAATAACGTATGTTGTTATTGCGGTTTGACCGATAAAGATCTTTGTAGAATATGTAGGAACCAATATGAGCGTCGAGGTTTCTCTGTTGGTTATTGATCGGAGACGTGTCTCGATCATGTCTACATAGTTCTCGAACCTGTAGGGTCCGCATGCTTAACGTTCGATGACGATTTGTATTATGAGTTATGTGTTTTGGTGACCGAAGATTGTTCAGAGTTCCGGATGAGACCACGGACGTGATGAAGAGTCTCGAAATGGTCGAGAGGTAAAGATCGATATATTGGACGATACTATTTGGACACCAGAATGGTTTCGGGACGTTTCGGATATTTATCGGAGTACCGAGGGGTTACCGGAACCCCCCGGGGAAAGTAATGGGCCTACATGGGCCATAGGGGAGACGGGAGGCAGCCCACAAGGGGTGGTCGCGCCCCCCTGCCATATGGAGTCTGAATTGGACTAGGGGAGGGGGGCTCCCCCTTTCCTTTTCCTCTTCCCTCTCCCTTCCCTCTTCCCCCCTTCGTGAGAAGGAAAAAAGGGGGGGCGAATCCTACTAGTGCTGGAGTCCTAGTAGGACTCCCCTCTCCTTTGCGCGCCCCTGGTGGCCGGCCTCCTCCTCTCCTCCTTTATATACGGGGGAAGGGGGCACCCCAAAGCACAACAGTTATTCTCTTAGCCTTGTGCGGTGCCCCCCTCCACAGTTTACTCCTCCGGTCATAGCATCATAGTGCTTAGGCGAAGCCCTGCACGGATCACATCACCATCACCATCACCACACCATCATGCTGACGAAACTCTCCCTTGACCCTCTGCTGGATCAAGAGTTGGGGGGACGTCATCGAGCTGAATGTGTGCTAAACTCGGAGGTGCCGTACGTTCGGTACTAGATCGGTTGGATCGTGAAGATGTTTGACTACATCAACCGCGTTAACCTAACGCTTCTGCTTTCGGTCTACGAGGGTACGTGGACACACTCTCCCCCTCTCATTGCTATGCATCTCCTGGATAGATCTTGCGTGATCGTAGGATTTTTTTTGAAATTGCATGCTACATTCCCCAACAAGAAGGATTATGATACTGGTGGTTTCGAACTTCACTGGTGAGGGCATTAATCTCTATTATGCATTTGTATGGTTTGTTGCTTTTATGATTTTTTATGTTTTATTGTTTCTTATGCCTTGCAGGAAGAGTAGAAAGAATTTTCAGGAGATATACGATTATGGAAAAGAGCACGAGACCTACATGCAAGTGTGGGACGAGAGGAGGTATCTCAAAGATGGGGAGAAGAGGGTGGTTGACTGGGACGTGACCGTCCGACATATGAGTTGGTATGATGATGACGTAAAGTATCATGTGCGCCTAAGGCCACAGTGGGCGGCTGCGGATATTGCATCACTATCGTCGGATGACCCCGAGGAACAAGCCTACAATGCCAACATCAGAGAGTCCCTCGGTGAATTTAGGGAGTATGCACTCCTAATGAATAGAGTGGTAAGTTGTGTTCAATTTTTTGGCGCCGACATTTCGAGGAGAATCTACTTTAGTCATTGCCACTAACTTATTCGTGATGCTGGCATTTGCAGGCTTCCGAGCTAAACAAAAGCATTTTTGATGGCTTGAATGCGCTACTTAATGACCCCAAGATGGTGGAATATGAAAGCAGGCTGAAGGAAGTGACGAAGTTAAGTTTGACCCTAGCCATAGCCATATGTTCGAGTAAACATAACTTTGGTCCGTATCATGTCTTTGTCACGTACTTTGAGCCTAGCCATAATCTAGTATAATATTTATCACTACTAGATCCATAACCATAAACTTGATCCATATAATGTTTTTATTTATTTGTTATTGCAGAAGTTCATGAAATTTTGTCGCGAGCTAGTCAGCATGCTTGGGTGCGCTAGCTCAGTTGATGTGCATGTTCCTAGACCGCCGACACGTACCGTCGCTTAATCGAGCCATGCCAGCAGAGCTTACTCTAGTGATGTCGCCTCATCGTCTCACCATGTTGAGGAGGACGAGAAAGATGAGAAAGAAGAGGATGAGGACCAAGCCAATGGAGAAGAGGAAGAGGGTGGCAAGGAGGAGTACGACAAGGATGACAAACCTCCACCCACTCAGCCAACCCATGACAAAAGGGGGAAACAACCAAAAAAGCAATGGAAGTGTCCATCCCCGTTTCAGCGTCCTCGTCGTGCAACAACAACGCAAGAGACTCACTCAAAGAGAAACGAGGAGTGCATCGGCAAGAGGGGGAGGAAGCATTAGTGATAGAACTATTTGCTTTGTGTTGAGCTGTGAACGAGAACTTATTGGTTATGTTGAACTACTTGCTATCGTTGATTTGCTAAACTATTTGCTATGTTGGACATGTAAACCTATTTGTTATGTTTGATATGTTGAACTATCCTTTCTTTTGATGTGTGATGCATATTATGATGTGCGAGGTCCTAATTTTGATTTGCAAACTATATTACCGTGTGATGACATTTTTGAATTGAATGATCAAGTTTTGTACAAATAAAATCAAAATTTAAATGAGACAAGACCCTACTGCCATAGTCCCTGGCAGTAGGGTTGCACACCCTACCGCAACAAAATATTAAGTTTCAGATACAATACGTATACCCACCTACCGCCATGGTTGACGGCGGTAGGATTGCACTACCTACCGCGTAATTTTTCACCTCCACAAATATAGTACGGTTTTTAGGGTTTCTAAGGGGGGGGGGTCCACCCTACCGTCAGCTAGTTGGCGGTAGGGTTTACCTACCTACAGCCTGTATGTCTGGCGGTACGATGTAAGTCCACATCATCCCCACCCACCAGATGTCGGTGACTACCGTTAACCCTACCACCAAGGCACCTGACGAGAGGCAGTTATCACTAGTACAACGAGGTGCTATACAAACGGTTTTTAATCCCTTTCCACGACGGCATTTGGAACCGTCGCCTAGTGAGTGACGGTGATAGGGGGTCCTTCCCACACGACCCAAGAACCGTCGGGGATATTCCCTCCTGGCACACACGCTCGGCAAAATGAGGTCGTGTGCGACCAGCGAGCACTCAAATACGGAAATACGTATAGTAGAGCTAAAAAATACAACAATACAAGCGAAATTGTTTCTGGTCGCAAGTACATCCCACACAGTCAGTCCCTGCTAAATGTTTCCGTTCGTATGTACATCCCACACAGTCGTTCCAAGGAAAACGTTTCCGTTCACAGGTACATCACACACAATTTTCCCCGTTAAATCGTTTGTGATAGCCTTTCCATTGCACACGATATTAACAATTTTATCGTTTGCGTTATTGAATGCATCACACACGGTGCGTAGAAGAAACAGTGTGGCAAAGGCTGTCCATCACAAACGGTTTTTATGTGGTAAACGTTTGCGCCAGGTGGCCTAATGCAAACTGTTTTCAAGAGGATGTCGTGTGTGATTGTTCATTAATCTAACACGGTTTATTACTAGAAATTCTGTGCGTTATTGAATACATCACACAAGGTGTTTTCTCCATAACCGTTTGCAATAGAAAAACCCAATTAGCCGACTAATTATCCGATTATTAATAATCCATTTATTAATATAATTGACATTTCATATTAAGCACACAATATATTTCATTTACATAATTGAAATATATCAGAGTACAACATCATATAGCTTCAGCACTCAGCTACCCCATTACACAACTACAACAGCACCAAGTTTCACATGCAACATCTATAACCTTTCGAAATTAGCGTCATATACGGTACATAGACAGATGTATCTCATTTGGAAAACTGCTGAAGCAGAAGGCGAATATTGAGCCTTCATTAATGTTGAAGGTCTTTGTAAGTTTAGGCCAGTGCCTGTGGATGATGGACCGTCCATCCTTCGTCCTCTTCAGGAACACACTACTGCATGATGCTGCTAACGCGACAGTACGATCAGAGACCCTTCGACGAAACTGTGTGCGATGCAATAATCGCAAACGGTGGTGTAAAAAACCGTTAAAAAGGTGCAAAACATTTGTGATGGAGGACACATTAAACACATTTCAGATTTTAGTTGTGCGTGCGATGCAGGGCACACGATTCGGTTCAATTAACTGTTTGCGATGAGGAAGAACAAAAGAAATGGGCAGCCAGATGAAGGTGTGTGCGATATACAGCATACGGTTCACTCGGATGAACTGTTTGTGATTAGGCAACACAAAAGAAATGGTCAGCCAGATCAAGGTGTGTGAGATATACGGCATGCGGTTCACTCGGATGAACTGTTTGCGTTGAGACAAGATAACAAAAACGGTTCAATATATCAAGATGTGTGTGATACGCGGCAAACAAGTCTGTAATCAGAAATGTGTGCAAAGACCGATATTAACATAGACGATTGCTTCTAATAAGACGTATGTGATATGCTCTGTCCACACAACATCTATTGGCCATTGGGGGATGGGCGGTCATTCGAATACGCCATAAGGACACGAAGAGGCATCCTATATCAGCAAGGACTAGTTGTTCCACCGGTAGCTCATGTAAGAGAACTCTCAAGTTAAGTGTGCTTAGGCTGGAGCAGCCATCATATGGGTGACTGGACGGGAAGTTGTGTTGATGTTAAATTAACTGATAGGATGGGTCATATTGGTAAAATTAAATGACTAATACGACCCATCCCATGAGTTAATTTAACCTCGAGGTCCTTGTTTTTTAACACATGTTAAAGAAGGTCTACCGCATTACTTTTTGACAATGTGTGATACGTGGCATACAGTTGATCCATCCGACCTGTTTGTGATGGAATAAGCCATGTGTGTTGTGGGAAAACGCTTGCTAGTATTCAACCATTTGCGATTGATGAATTCATCACCGACAGGTTCCCTAGTGTGGTCCGTGTTCATCTGATCATCATCTACTTCTTGTGCTAGCTTGATGTTCCTTCTATGCTAAGTTTCCATTAATTGATGGCGGTTTATGAACAAGCCACCGTTTCCCGCCATTTCCTCACCTGTTTCCCGCCACCCAGCGATATTGCGCATAAACCTAGGCGGCTGATGACCCACAAGTATAGGGGATCAATTCTATCTCTTTTTGATAAGTAAGAGTGTCGAACCCAACGAGGAGCAGAAGGAAATGACAAGTAGTTTTCAGTAAGGTAATGTCTGCAAGTGCTGAAATTGTAAGTAGAAGAGTAGTTTGATAGCAAGATAATTTGTAACGAGCAAGTAACAATAATAGTAACAAAAGTGCAGCAAGGTAGCCCAATCCTTTTGAGGCAAATGACAGGCCAAAACGGTCTCTTATGATAAGCAAAACGTTCTTGAGGGTACACGGGAATTTCATCTATTCACTTTCATCATGTTGGTTTAATTCGTGTTCGCTACTTTGATAATTTGATATGTGGGTGGACCGGTGCTTAGGTGTTGTTCTTACTTGAACAAACCTCCTACTTATGATTAACCCCCCCCCCCCGCAAGCATCAGCAACTACGAGAAAAGTATTAAGAATAAATTCTAACCATAGCATTAAACTTTTGGATCGAATCGGTCCCTTATAGAATAGCGCATAAACTGGGGTTTATGCTTCTGTCACTCTCGCAACCCATCATATAATTGCTACTCCACAATGCATTCCCACATGCCCAAATATGGTGAAGTGTCATGTAGTTGACGTTCACATGACACCACCAAGGGGATCACAACATACATACTATCAAAATATCGAACACATATCAAATTCACATGATTACTTGCAACATGATTTCTCCCGTGACCTCAAGAACAAAGGTAACTACTCACAAATGATAAACATGCTCATGATCAGAGGGGTATTAAATAGCATATTGGATATGAACATATAATCTTCCACCAAATAAACCATATAGTAATCAACTACAAGATGTAATCAACACTACTAGTCACCCACAAGTACCAATCTATAGTTCCGGTAATAAGATTGAACACAAGAGATGAACTAGGGTTTGAGAGGAGATGGTGTTGTTGAATATGTTGATGGAGATTGCCCTCCCCAAGATGGGAGAGTTGTTGGTGATGATGATGATGATGATTTCCCCCTCCGGGAGGGAAGTTCCCCCGGCGGAATCGCTCCACTGGAGGGCAAAAGTGCTCCTGCCCTAGTTCCGCCTCGAGGCGGCGGCGCTTCGTCCCGAAGGTCCTCTCTTTATTTTTTTCTAGGTCAAAATGACTTATATACCAAAAGATGGGCAGCGGAGGTGGGCTGAGGAGGGCACAACCCACCAGGGCGCGCCTGGGCTCCATGGCGTGCCCAGGTGGGTTGTGCCCACCTGATGGCCCCCCTCTGTTAGTTATTTGCTCTAATAATTCTTAATTAATCCATAAAAATTTTTGGTGAAGTTTCAGCTTGTTTGGAGTTGTGAGAATAGGTGGCCTGACGTAGCTTTTCCAGGTCCAAATTTCCAGCTGCCAGAATTCTCCCTCTTGGTGTGTACCTTGCATATTATGAGAGAAAAGACATTAGAATTAATCCAAAAAGCATTATTATGGATAAAAACATTATAAATAACAGTAAGAAAACATGATGCAAAATGGATGTATCAACTCCCCCAAGCTTAGACCTCGCTTGTCCTCAAGCGAAAACCGAAATTGAAAAACATGTCCACATGCTTTGAGAGAGAGGTGTCTATAAAAACAAAATTTGGACATAGAAGCATCATGTTGATTATTATAACAACAACAAAATTAAACATAAGACTTTTATCATAAGACTGTCATCATATACTTCTCATGAATAAGTAATAGTTCATCACACAATCGAAGTATAAAGCAAAAGCTCTATTAGAAACCAACAAACTATGTTCTCAGTCAACTTTGCAACTACAATTCATCATATTTTCAGGAAGGGTCACGTGTCGGAGCCTTTAGGAAAGCCCACATACTCAACCATCATATAGTCTTCTATGATTGCTAACACTCACCAAGTACACATAGAAAGATAGGGGCTTATGGTTTCGCCTCCCAACATACTCACCTCAAGGGTGATGTCAACAATAGTAACTCATGCCACCCATATTCAACTGCACATATGTGCCTAGATCCTTCCTCACCACATAATGCTTGCTGTCGTGGATATGGGACACGGGTATCCTCATGGAGGTAGGCCGCGGCCCATCACGGGAGGTGGCCCAGCAGGACGACTTAAACAGTTTGAATAAGACCTGGATTGCTATCAGTCTTGTAATAGAAAAGAGACTGTCCTAATCCAACTAGGACTAGTCATGTAACCCGCCCCTTCAACATATATAAGGAGGGGCAGGACTCCCCACAAGGGGACAAGATTCACAAGTTCCACAAGTTGGACAAGTTAGGTTTAGACAATAGCTCTCGAGATAGAGCACTCTTGTAACCGTGATCATCATCATCAATATCAATGAAGCAGGATGTAGGCTTTTACCTCCACCGTGAGGGGCCGAACCTGGGTAAAACATCGCGTCTCTCGTCCCGTTCAACCCCTCTCAAGCTACCACATAGATGCGTTGGCGACAATTATGACTCGGCATCATCTATTTATAACCCAGCAATTTTGGTAATCATAAACCCAGCAATTTTGGTAATGGCTGCCTTTGCAAAACGCTGGCACCCACACATCAAGCTGCCGGCAACTAGACCAACACCGGCCTCGATCCGCTCACACCAGTGTACCTCCGAGCCGCCTGTCTCCGCCTGCAAGTTGCGCCGGTGCGGCAACCCGCATCACCGCCCCGTCGAGGCGATTCGCCTCTGCTTTCGACCTGTATCCGCCTCAAGCCAGACTGCCTTTGCCGCCATGGCCTCGTCACGCCGCGGCCAACAGCGTTGGCTTCCTTTCTTCGTTCGTGTGAAGAACCTTGCCCTGTCTGTTCTGAAAAAAAGGTTGACTATCCAAGCTAGGCAATCGAGATGGAAAAGTTCTGTAGATCTGCTGCTGAATTGCTATTGTTTTCCTCCATAGAAAAAAGAGATGCAGAGATGCGGCAACGTCTGGGAAGGCCAGACCGCCAGGACAGATCGAAGCACAAAGCTACAGCAATAGCAGTACATGGATGTGGCAGCTCCGCGTACGGTATTGGTGCTAGTATCAAGTACTATAACAAGGCTTCAATTAGTATAAAGTATGGATGTGACAGAGCCGCCGTTATGGCCGTTTCGTTCTGCTTCCCCGGGGCTTCCTCAAGCTGTTCCCCAGGATAGGCTTGCTACATTCACCACGCGGCACCGTTGTGACCCGCTATCGCCGGGCCAGCCTCACATCACCAACTGCGGGCCGCCGCCGCCACCTCTGTGTCCTGCAAGCTGCCCCAGTATTTGAGAAAATTGAAAAAGGGAATCATACAGAGTCAGGCCTCGAAGAAAACCTCAAAAGGACTTGACCCTTAAACAAAGGATAAGTTGCGTTCAACATGATGAGTACTGGAGATCTGAAGTTGATATTATTGAGAAGGTCCATTACCTTGACTGAAGGTGCAATTAAGAGCAGAAAGCATGAGCCTGGGAAAACTCCACTGATGCTCACGGCTTGTCGTGAATCGCCACGCCATCTAGGCCCGTCTCCGTCGAGTTGCCTTCGCCAGCCTGCCATTTCCATTGCCTCGTCGACCCCAACGGTCCGCTGGCTTATGCCACATCATAAAAACAAGCTAAGTCACTTTGATATTTAAATTTCATTTTTTCCAGTCAATTATATATATCCGGCACCTTTGAGTTAATCTCGGGGGCTATAATTTCTTCTCATAAAGTTGAGTCGTAAGGTTACCAAAGAGGACTATTTGCCACGATGCACAGTTCAAACATGGGTGCCGTACATATCAGCGAAATAATTTTACGTTCGTTCTTTACTAAGTCAGATGCAACTCGTAACCGACCTAGTAGTGGGTAAGGTATTGTCAATCGACTCTGATGCCTATCATGGACTTTGTCGACCCTGAACATATCATATTCCATGAAAAAAGTCCACACGAAAACCTACTTAGTCGAGTCGAACGATTAACAACTTGAACACAAGTTGACAAAGTCATCAAAATTATTATTTAATTTTGTTTTATATATCACGAACGGTGTAATGCATTCATGTGTTTTATTTCAGGAACAAAGAGCTTGAAGATGACTCCTCGAGTCGCCTCAAGCCTCGGGGGCTATCAAGCCAGAATTTGTGAAAAAACGGACTTTGTTCGTTACCAAAACACAAGTTCACAGACCCCCAGGTTGTTAAAGGCCTAAACAAACCCGGCGCTCGGGGGCTACAGATGATATACATGCTATTGGGGTTGGAAAAAATTCAGAAAGACCCGGCTTGGAGACAGAATCTAGCCTGGGAGGACAACCCGACAACATCAACGTTGACGCTTCATGATCCGACAATCTCTTCATCAACATTTCGGCATCCATTACGTCAACGACCCAGAAAAAAGCTCCACGTTCAAGGAAGACAAAAGCATCAACAAAATCAAGACCTTCCGCCCGACTCTTTGAGTCACCCGAAAGCTCGGGGGCTACTGTCGTGGATATGGGACACGGGTATCCTCATGGAGGTAGGCCGCGGCCCATCACGGGAGGTGGCCCAGCAGGCCGACTTAAACAGTTTGAATAAGACCTGGATTGCTATCCGTCTTGTAATAGAAAAGAGACTAGTCGCAATCCAACGAGGACTAGTCATGTAACCCGCCCCTCCAACATATATAAGGAGGGGCAGGGCTCCCCAAAAGGGGACAAGATTCACAAGTTCCACAAGTTGGACAAGTTAGGTTTAGACAATAGCTCTCGAGATAGAGCACTCTTGTAACCATGATCATCATCATCAATACCAATGAAGCAGGATGTAGGCTTTTACCTCCACCGTGAGGGGCCGAACCTGGGTAAAACATCGCGTCTCTCGTCCCGTTCAACCCCTCTCAAGCTACCACATAGATGCGTTGGCCCCGCGACTAAGTCCTGACACTAAGGACATCTGCCGTGACAAAACCACGACACTTGCCAAAGAAGAAAAATAAAAGGAATAGAGAGAAAAACTTTGACTATTGCATAAAAGTAAAAGATAGGCTCTTCGCAAAGGGAAGCAGAGGTTGCCATGCGCTTATTTGTTTGTATGCTCAATCCCTTAGTGCAAAAGAACGTCATGTTACATTGCCCCTTGTGATAGCGACCTTTATTATGCAATCTGTCGCTTTTATTCTTCACCATCACAATTTCGTGCAACGCTCAATTTTCTCTTACACTAAATGATCTTACACTTTTAGAAGCAATTTTTATTGCCTTTTTGCACCGACGACAACTTACTTGAGGGATCTTGCTCAATCCCTAGGTAGGTATGGTGGACACTCGAAAATAAGATTTGGGTTTAAGGGTTTTTGGATGCACAAGTAGTATCTCTACTTAGTGCGGAATTTTTGGCTAGAAAAGATAGGGGGCAAGCACCACATGTTAAAGGATCCATGACAATATGACTTATATGTGAATATGAATAAACATAAATCATTAAGTTGTCTTCCTTGTCCAACGTCAACAATTTTGGCATATAATATTTTGATGAGGGCTCACAATCACAAAAGATTTCTAGGATAGTATATTTATATGTGAATCTTCTCTTCCCTTATTAATTCTTTCATGAGTTGCATCATTGACTAATGCTATGTTTGTCAATCTTTAATAAAATTTTCTACGTATACTTTTCCTTATGTGGTGCCATCACCTACCATAAGATTAGTATATAATTTTATTGATTTATTTCCTTTCTTTTATTCTTTCTTATTTCCTTTCTTTTATTTGCAACATGATAGTAGAGAAAGCAAAAACTCACACTAAACTTTATTATATAACTTGCACATGATTACAAGGATAGATCACTAAGCAAACTCTCAAAGAAGAAAGGATCGAACTAAACTTTCATTCATCTAAAGTAAAAGGATCGAACTAAAATAAGTAAAAGCAAAAAGATAGTGGGATGATACGATACCGGGGCACCTTCCCAAGCTTGGCGAAAGCCAAGGGGAGTGCCCATACCTGATACTCAGTTCTCCTTTGGTGGTGAAAAGGTGATGGTGGTGGAGAAGAAGAGATCTTATCCTCGAATTTACATGGCAGTGGTCCACCATCATAAGAGGAGGAGTGAGTCTCACGAGTCCTGCAGCTAGCAGCAAACTCATACCTTTAAACCTCGCCTCATATTCAAAGACTTGGTTTTGAAGATCATAGATCTGGCTTTGGATAAAGTTGGTTTGCTCGTTGAGGGTGAAGATGATGTCCTTCATGAGCTTGCCATCCACCTTGAGATCACGGGAAAGGTCCGTGATCATGAGGTGATTGGCATTGAGCCCATGCTCCACCATCCCCTTGCATCGGAAGATGTTTAGCTCCACAACTTCAAGCCTGGCCTCCACGGTTCCCGTCCCTTTAGGACATGGCACATCGCGGAGGTGAAGCACCCCCTCATGCATCTGGATGACCTGAGGGTGCTACAGCTGCAGTGATGCACCACTTCCCGCAGATATGGGTTGATGACATTCTTGAAGAACTTGTCCTTGGAGGAGCTTGAAGATTCCATGGTAGATGGGATCTGACAGAAAACAACAAGGAAAAAGAGAATATGGGATTTTTCCACGGTACGGTAATCAACAGGTTCGGTAAGTATATATAGATTTTTATCTTGGGGGACACACAAACTATAGAAAAATGGAGTTCGGAAGGTGTCCCAGGTGGGCACAACCCACCTGGGCGTGCCAGGCTGGCGCCCCGGGTGTCTTGTGCCCACCAGGGGACGCTTCCTGGAAGTTTCTTTATTTCCAAAATTCTTAAATATTCCAAAACTGATAAAAAAATATTTTTTCGGATTTTTCGGATTCCGTTTACTTACCTATCACATACCTCCTTATTTTCACGATTCTGGAGTGTTCCAGAAGGACTCTTTTATGTGTTCTTTCGGTGTCATAGTTTGGATGATATTACTTTCAACGTTAATAGGAGTACCTGAGATATAATGTTTTATTCGTTGCCCATTGACAACCTTTGGGTTAGTACCTTCGGAATTATTTATTTTGATAGCTCCAGACTGATAAACCTCCTCGATAACATAGGGGCCTTCCCATTTTGAGAGGAGTTTTCCTGTAAAGAATCGGAAACGAGAGTTGTACAAAAGAACATATTCTCCGACTTTAAACTCACGCTTTTGGATTCTTTTGTCATGCCATCTTTTAACTTTTTCTTTGAATAATTTTGCATTTTCATAAGCTTCGGTTCTCCATTCATCTAGAGAGCTAATATCAAATAACCTGTTTTCACCGGCAAGTTTGAAATCATAATTGAGTTCTTTGATTGCCCAAAATGCTTTATGTTCTAACTCAAGAGGCAAATGACAAGCTTTTCCATAAAACATTTTATAAGGAGACATACCCATAGGATTTTTATATGCTGTTCTATAAGCCCAAAGTGCATAAGCTAATTTCTTAGACCAATTCTTCCTGGACCTATTGATAGTCTTTTGAAAAATTAATTTTATTTCTCTATTGCTAAGCTCAACTTGACCACTAGACTAAGGGTGATATGGTGATGCAATTGTATGGTTAACATCATACTTGGCAAGCATTTTACGGAAGGCACCATGAATAAAAGTGTGAACCACCATCAGTATTTAAATATCTAGGGACTCCAAACCTTGGGAAAATTAACTTCCTTAAGCATTTTAAGTGAGGTGTTGTGATCAGCACTACTAGTTGGAATAGCTTCTACCCATTTAGTAACATAATCAACAACAACCAAAATATGTGTATACCCATTAGAGGAAGGAAAAGGTCCCATATAATCAAATCTCCAAACATCAAATGGTTCAACAACAAGTGAGTAATTCATAGGCATTTCTTGATGCTTACCGATATTACCTATTCTTCGACATTCATCACAAGATAATACGAACTTACGTGCATCCTTCAAGAGAGTAGGCCTATAAAATCCAGATTGCAGTACCTTGTGAGCAGTTCTATCTCCAGTATGATGCCCTCCATAAGCTTCAGAGTGACATTTCTGTAGGATTTGTCCCTGGTCATGCTCAGGCACACAATGTCTAATAATACCATCTACTCCTTCTTTATAAAGGTGTGGGTCATCCCAAAAGTAATGTCTTAAATCATAGAAGATTTTTTTCTTTTGTTAGTATGTAAATCTAGGTGGTAAATATTTAGCAACAATGTAATTAGCATAATCAACATACCAAGGAGTGTTATGAGAAACATTTATTGCAGCTAACTGCTCATCGGGAAAACTATCATCAATAGGTAGTGGGTCATCAAGCACAGTTTCAAGACTAGATAAATTATCAGCTACTGGGTTCTCAGCTCCTTTTCTATCAATGATATGTAAATCAAATTCTTGTAAAAAGAGAACCCATCTAATAAGTCTAGGTTTAGCATCTTTCTTTTCCATAAGATACTTAATAGCAGCATGGTCTGTGTGAACAGTTACTTTGGAATCAACAATATAAGGTCTAAATTTATCACAAGAAAACACAACTGCTAAGAATTCTTTTTCAGTAGTAGCATAATTTCTTTGAGCACTATCTAGAGTTTTACTAGCATAATGAATATCATTAAGTTTTTTATCAACTCTTTGTCCTAGAACATCACCAACAACATAATCACTAGCATCACACATAATTTCAAAAGGCATGTTCCAATCAGGTGGTTGAACAATAGGTGTAGAAATTAAAGCTTTCTTAAGTGTTTCAAAGGCTTCTAAACAATCATCGTCAAAAACAAAAGGAATATCCTTCTGCAAGAGACTAGTAAGAGGCTTAGAAATTTTTGAAAAGTCTTTGATAAATCTCCTATAGAAGCTAGTATGACCTAAGAAACTATGAATACCTTTTATATCTTTAGGACATGGCATTTCTCAATTGCATCAACCTTGGCTTTGTCCATTTCAATACCTCTTTCAGAAATTTTATGACCCAAGACAATGCCTTCATTAACCATAAAGTGACACTTCTCCCAATTCAAGACAAGATTTGTTTGTTCACATCTCTGCAAAAACTCAATCAAGACTGCTTAAACAATCATCAAAAGACTTCCCATAAACAGAAAAGTCATCCATGAAAACCTCAACAATATTTTCACAAAAGTCAGAGAATATAGTAGTCATACATCTTTGAAAGGTAGCAGGTGCATTACATAAACCAAAAGGCATACGTCTATAAGCATAAGTTCCAAAGGGACAAGTAGAAGTAGTCTTTCCTTGATCAGGTTGAGAAGCAGGTATTTGTGAAAAGCCAGAATATCCATCAAGAAAGCAAAAATGCGTGTGCTTAGATAATCTTTCAAGCATTTGATCAATAAAAGGCAAAGGCTAATGATATTTTCTAGTTGCTTTGTTTAATTTTCTAAAATCTATTACCATTCTATAGCCTATAACAATTCTTTGTGGAATAAGTTCATGCTTATCATTAGGAACAACAGTTATACCTCCTTTCTTAGGAACACAATGAACATGACTTACCCATCTACTATCATCTATAGGATAGATTATACCTGCTTCCATAAGTTTTAATATTTCTGTTCTTACCATTTCTTTCATCTTCGGATTTAACCGATGTTGGTGATCAACAACGGGTTTAGCATTAGGTTCCATATTAATTTTGTGCTGACCTAGAGTGGGACTAATGCCCTTTAAATCATCAAGAGTATATCTTCTTTTCATCAAGATAAGCATATTTCAAAGTGTTTGGCAATTGTTTTAATTCAAATACAGGATCACCTTTAGGCGGAGGAGGACCTCCTAGAGTTTCAATAGGAAAGTTGTGTTTAAGCAGGGGACGTTGTTCAAAGAAATTTTTATCTATTTCATTTCTTTCATGCATATGTAAATCATTTTCATGGTCTAGCAAATATTGTTCTAAAGGAAGTGGTACAACAATAGAAACAAGACCAATTAATTCATCCTTACTAGGCACTTCTTTTTCATGAAGATTTCTAGTAAACTTGGAAAAATTAAACTCATGAGACTCATTACCAAAACTAACACCGACACTTTGTTTCTCACAATCTATTCTAGCATTAACGGTGTTCAAGAAAGGTCTACCAAAGATAATGTGACAAAAGTCATCTTGTGGGGAACCAAGAACAAGAAAATTAGTAGGGTATTTTATTTTCCCACATAAGACTTCAACATCTCTAACAATCCCAATTGGTGAGATAGTGTCTCTATTAGCAAGTTTAATACTAACATCTATGTCTTCTATTTCTGCGGGTGCTATGTCATTCATAATTTCTTGATATAAGGTGTAAGGAATAGCACTCACACTAGCACCTATGTCACATAAACCATGATAACAGTGATCTCCTATTTTAACTGAGATGACGAGCATGCCCACAACAGGTCTATGTTTATCTTTCTTATCAGGTTTGGCAATTCTAGTAGCTTCTTCACAGAAGTAAATAACATGCCCATCCATATCTTCTTCTAAGAGATCTTTAACCATAGCAATACTAGGTTCTACTTTAATTTGTTCATCAGGTTTAGGTGTTCTAATATAGCTTTTTTTAACCATAGTTGAAAATTTAGCATGTCCCTTTATCCTAACACGGAAAGGTGGTTTCTCAATATAAGCAGAAGGAACAACTGGATCAACATTATAAAGGATAGTTTGTTCTTTAACTGGTACCGGTTCTTTAAAATCTTATTTAATAGGTGGGTGATATTTAAACCACTTCTCTTTAGGGAGTTCAACGTGAGTAGCAAATGATTCACAAAAGGAGGCTACTATCTCAGAGTCAAGTCCATATTTAGTGCTAAACTTTTGAAAAACATCATTATCCATAAAAGATTTAACACAATCATACTTAAGTTTAATACCTGACTCTTTACCTTCGTCGAGTTCCGAATCTTCAGAGTTGCGTTTAATTCTTTCCAAAAGATCCCACCGGAATTCAATAGTCTTCTTCATAAAAGAACCAACACAAGAAGTATCAAGCATGGTTTGATCATTACGAGAAAGCCGAGCATAAAAATTCTGGATAATAATTTCTTTTGAGAGCTCATGATTGGGGCATGAATATAACATTGACTTAAGCCTCCCCCCAAGCTAGAGTGATACTTTCTCCTTCACGAGGCCAAAAATTTTATGTATAATTCCAATCACGGTGAACTAGATGCATAGGATATTTTTTTTGGTGGAACTCCAATTTCAAATGATTCCAGTTCCAAGATCCAATATCATTGCATAGCCTTTACCATGCTAATGCTTTTCCCTTCAAATATAAAGGGAAAACCTTTCTCATAACTTCATCTCCGGCTAAACCTACAAGCTTGAACAATCCACAAATTTGTTCTACATATATCAAGTGCATATCAGGATATTCGGTTCCATCTCCTGCATAAGGATTAGCTAGCAGTTGTTCTATCATACCCGAAGGAATTTCATATTCAATATTTTCATTAGGTTGAGGGGTAGCTAATTGTGGTTCCGAACAAGGTGAAGATACCCCGAACAAACCCCTCAAAGGATTGTTTTCCATAGTAACAAGTGACAATAAATTTCAGCACACTATATAAATGTTTCCTTACCAAAGGCGCTTCACTCCCTGGCAACAGCGCCAAAAAATAGCCTTGATGACCCACAAGTATAGGGGATCAATTTTAGCTCTTTTTGATAAGTAAGAGTGTCGAACCCAACGAGGAGCAGAAGGAAATGACAAGTAGTTTTCAGTAAGGTAATGTCTGCAAGTGCTGAAATTGGAAGTAGCAGAGTAGTTTGATAGCAATATAATTTGAAACGAGCAACTAATAATAATAGTAACAAAAGCGCAGCAAGGTAGCCCAATCCTTTTGAGGCAAAGGACAGGCCAAAGCAGTCTCTTATGATAAGCAAAGCGTTCTTGAGGGTACACGGGAGTTTCATCTAGTCACTTTCATCATTTGGTTTAATTCGTGTTCACTACTTTGATAATTTGATATGTGGGTGGATCGGTGTCAGTGTCAAAACCGGCGGATCTCAGGTAGGGGGTCCCGAACTGTGCGTCTAAGGCGGATGGTAACAGGAGGCGGGGGACACAATGTTTACCCAGGTTCGGGCTCTCTCGATGGAGGTAATACCCTACTTCCTGCTTGATTGATCTTGATGATATGAGTATTACAAGAGTTGATCTAGCACGAGATCATAGAGGCTAAACCCTAGAAGCTAGCCTATGATTATGATTGTTGTTCTCCTACGGTCTAAACCCTCCGGTTTATATAGACACCGGAGGGGGCTAGGGTTACACAGAGTCGGTTACAAGGGAGGAGATCTACATATCCGAATTGCCAAGCTTGCCTTCCACGCAAAGGAGAGTCCCACCCGGACACGGACGAAGTCTTCAATCTTGTATCTTCATAATCCAACAGTTCGGCCGAAGTATATAGTCCTTTTGTCCGAGGACCCCCTAATCCAGGACTCCCTTAATAGACCTTGAACCAGGCTTCAATGACGATGAGTCCAGCACGCAGATTGTCTGCGGCATTGCAAGGTGGGTTCCTTCTCCGAATACTCCATAGAAGATTTTAAACACAAGGATAGTGTCCGGCTCTGCAAAACAAATTCCACATACCACCGTAGAGAGTATAATATTTCCACAAATCTAATCTGCTGACAACTTTTCATAACGTGACATCACGCCATGGCCCGGTCATTATTCGAACCATTTTTCTCAACCAGCTACTGCACATATTGCGAGGCGGTTTTCTTGGCATGTCTTGTCGAAGCAGAGATCGTGTCCCCTTATCACGGGATTCTCATCAATATGGGTGTGGGTAACCCAACTGCGCCATCAATCACGGCGCTTGGGGAATAAGCGAGTTTACCAGGCAGGTGGGGAGGCACATAGTTTCTTCCGCCCTTATAAAGGGACAAGTACTCCTCCTTTTCACCCATGCGTTCTTCTTCCTTGCCCATCCATTCTCGCGCACTCGAGCTCCAGCGCCCAAGTTCGCATTTTCTCCGCAAAACCACTCCAAACATGTCCGGAGCGGGAGGCAAGTGGATGGTCTCCTCTGTTACGGAGGAGAACATTACGAAGCTCCAGGAAGCCGGATACCTGGCCGCAGATATCGCGCACCGGCTCCCAGATGCGGGGCATATCGTCCCTACCCCCGAACCCCACGAAAGGGCTGTATTCCTTACCCATTTCGTCCACGGGTTGGGATTTCCCCTCCACCCATTTGTTCGCGGGCTCATGTTCTACTATGGGCTGGACTTCCATGATCTGGCCCCCAATTTCATCCTCAACATCTTGGCGTTTATCGTCGTGTGAGAGGCCTTCCTCCGCATCAAGCCCCAGTTCGGCCTGTGGCTGAAGACCTTCAACGTTAAACCGAAGGTGGTGGTCGGCCAGCAAGCGGAGTGCGGAGGCGCCATGGTGGGAAAAATGCCCAACGTCACCTGGCTCGAAGGCTCCTATGTGGAGACAGTGAAGGGGTGGCAATCGGGGTGGTTCTACATCACCGAGCCGCATGACACCAACTAGGTGGCGGCCCCCGAATTTCGATCCGGCATCCCCACGCGGCTCACCTCCTGGAAAGAGAAGGGCCTATCCTAGGGTTCATCGGTGTAGCTGAACGGACTCCAGAACTGTGTTAAAAACGTGATAAGCAAGAAAATCAAGCTTGTCAGCATGGTCCAGGTCATGGTCTTCCGCAGGATCCTCCCGTGTCAAAGACGAGCATTCAATATGTGGGAGTTCGACCCGGCTAAGCACCAGATGCTGCGAGAGCTCTTTGACACGACACACCAGGACATATGGAGGGTGCTGTTCAAGTCCGCCGAGGTACCTCCTCCCCTTACCGAGGATCGCGGACTCAGCGCAAATCGCCCTGCCAATCCGGTAAGCTCCTTATATCTCATAAGATGTTTCTGTCCCCAGTATAATCATGTGGGGGATCTAAGCCTCCATGCCATTTAACAAGAATGGGTCGCGACAGCGGAGCGGATCGATTGTCCGACCCCACTGCCCGAGGATCCATCAAGGGCTCTCTTAACGGAGATGCTGGTTCCGGTGCCCTATGAGGCGCCGGAGAAGAAGGCCACGGGGACCAGGAAAGGTGTTCGGCGCAAGGTCATATCGGACTCGTCGTCCGATAACACGAGGCGCCCTCCTCCCACGAAAACATGGAGGAGGAAGAGAAAAGTTCTACCCCCAGCTGGGGAGACAAGAAAAGGAAGACCGCCTCGTCAGGGGAAGCCGAAGGGTCCAAGAAGGGAAGGACTCTCCTTCCAGGCTGCTCAACGGTGGCCGCTTTTAGCGACGAGGAGGGGTTACCCAGGGACAAGCCCCTGGAGAAGTCGTAAGTATCCAGATACCATAATAGTTCTTGGTATGTTTTATTTTATTACTTCTTATCATGCCGAACATGATCATGCAGCCCCTCCAAAGCCCATATCGACATATCCTCTTCAGATGAGTCTTTGGGCCCGTCGGAGATGAACATCGATTCACTCCCGACCGCCTCCTCCCCCCCGCCCTACGGACGACGTCGAGGTGCTGTCTCAAAGGGTGCTGAACCAAGGGGAGACAGTTCCAGAAGCGCCCAAAGGCGACCTTCCGGACGCTGGGCGCACGAGGGGCAAGACTCCCATGGGCTCTAATGCCGGGGGCAACAAGTCTGTGCTGATGGCCTCTGTCCATCCATGGGCATTGGACGATTTGCTGGAAGCGCTTCGTGGCGCTTCCATTGATGAAGAGCACGGCACTATCATGAGTGCGGTGGTCAAGAAAGTTCAGTCCGTCAAAAGTGGACTTACTGAAGCATGTGCCAGCCTCCTAACAAGCTTTGAGGTAAGTAATCCAATTATGAGAAAATGTTACAGCATAGACAGTAGCCCCTGATGCTCTGTTTGGTGTTCGGAAGAAAGGCCGAACAGCGGATCAAATAATAATCATAGGAGTCTAATCAGAATATGTCTATGTGAACAAGCAGGCTTCACTGCTGGCCGCTGCCACTCACATGACGGAGGTCTCCGCACTGAAGCGGGACCTTGAGCAGTCCGAGGAAGAGCTCGGCCTTACCAAGAGGCAGCTCGAAGAGAACAAAGGTAAGTGATACCTCGTCTGTTTATTGATAAAAAAGAAAACTGGTTGTTAGATCACAGGATCGTCATGAATTTTGCTAGGGGCCACGACCGAAGTGGCGACCCTGAAGAAGGCGTTGTCCGAGGCCGAAGGCAAAGCGGCCAAGGAGCGCGCCGAGCGCGAGAAGCAAGAGGCCCGAGTCGGCGAGGTTCAGCAAGAGCTCTAGGAGTTTGTCAAGAAGTACGAGTCCTTGGAGCGTGACTCTAGGATGCAAGGGTCCGAGCTTGCGAAGGCCCTCGAGAATGCACAAAATGCCAAGGCTGGAGCCCAAAAGGCCCTCCAGGAAATTGAGGCGTTCAGGAAGATAGCGGCGGGTAAGGCATTAATTATGCAAAGCGAGCATGTGAAGGAAACTTTTCTTTTACTTACCCAAATTCGGAGGTCTCCAGGAGCGTTCACAGATCTACCCAGTAGTGTGTCGGATGCCGCGGAGTTCTACCGGGCCAAGGAAGGGAGCTCGACAGAGAGGTTGTTCTGGTCTCAGTATACTAGGACCGAACATCCGATGCCCTTGAGCGACCAGTTGAAGCAACTGGTCGAGCTTCACAAGGCAGCCGAACTGGCCATGAAAGGCCTCATAGTCCGGATATGGCCTGGCGAGCCCCTGCCTGACAACTATTTCGGCCTGGTAAGGCGGCTTGTGAACACCTGCCCACGGTTTGAAGTCATAAAGCGGTCCATCTGCATTGAGGGTGCGTGCAAGGCTTTTGCCCGGGCAAAAGTGCACTGGGCGAAGATGGATGCCGGAAAGCTGGTGAAGGAGGGGCCGCCGAAGGGCAAGGAGCATAGCCACCCCAAAAAGTATTATGACAGTGTCCTGAAGGGTGCTCGCCTTGTGGCAGAGGAATGTGCTAAGGATGTAATATTTGAATGAACGTACTCATGTGATTCTGCAATGTGAAACAAGTTCATGTGCGCTATGTAAGCTTGTTGATTTAAAATATTACCTTTTGTGTGGATGTTTATAAAATTTGAGAGTTGGCCAGTCGTCGGCTTCTGCCCCCATGTAACTAGTACTAAGGTGTTTGGGATAAACCTGATCACTCTTTATCCCAGTTTTGGGTCCTTCGAAGGAGGTGTTCAGCACAACGAACTAGGCAATCGGACTATAAAGCTTTATCATTCTCACTTAGCCATAGAAGTCTACAATTTTAAATTTTGGTGAAGCCCCTAGTATTCGGAAGGCCGAACTTGGGGCGCTATGTACGCCTAAATCGGACAAGGCCGACTCCTCGCCCGAAGCGGAAAAAATCTTTAAGGATTCGAGACCTCTCGAACAGCGACCAGCTCTCGCCGCATCATGACAGTCAGTTTTCGGCTTTCTCTACTGAGGTGCTCGTCCGGAAGAACCGGGACACAATCTTAGTAGTTCTCCTAGTGCTACCTTAGCCGATATAGCGGAACGTAAGGTACCAAAACATGGGAGCCGGGCAAACCCAACTATTGACCCAAGGCATGATTCGGAGCTGATGCATATAATGCTATAAGTTCGGGGTGCCGCACTGTCGAAAGTGTTCGGACTTTTCATGCCGTGTTATGGGGTATACTGAAGCCCCTGGCGCACTGGTCGTATCAGAATGTACGGGTGCGACTTGTCGTAAGTAAGCAGACAGGAAAAAAAAGATAAAGGAATGCAATAATGAGCTGATGCTGTACATTGTTATTTAAATGATACATTAGAGCGTATGCATACATATAGTTTAATAAGTAAAAAATAGGACTATTTGACATGTCCTATCCAAGGTCAAGCTGCGTGTGGGTATGCAAAACAGGTATATCGATCGTTATCAGAGACCACGTGAGGATTCCCTTGTACGTCAAAGCTTCTTGCTTCCTTGGTGTTTCCTTCCCGTGACAGGTCCGATATTCAGACGATTGGAGAGGACCTTCAGAGAATAGGGGCCCGAAAGGAAGAAAATGTTAAAGGTATACGGGTCCTGAAGCGGTTGAGCCGCATTGTGGGCCGTGCCATGGCCGTGCCTCCGCCTATGCCCATGGTATCTTGAGTGGGTAATTATATACGCGCGGTGCAAATTTCACCACTTGACTGGGACTAGGACGGAGGACGAATTGCTAGGCGAGCTCTAAACGTGCCTGGCGATCCTCTTGCGGGGTACTCCGGACTCGCTTGAAGGTGTCTGGGGTCTTTTTCGCCGAATTGGCGGTTTGCCTCATAAGGCTGCTTTGCGCTTCTGCTGCGAGGGCCGCAGTGTGCTCCTCCATGCGGAGCGAGCGTTTTGTGTTTCCATTAATTGTTATAACCCCGCGAGGTCCTGGCATTTTGATCTTGAGGTATGCATAATGCGGTTCGTCCGAGCAGTGCATGATAGCCACTGCGGAAGGGGACGATATCGAAGATTAACTCCTCACTTCGGAAGTTGTCCGGAGATCCGAAGACTACTTCCAGTGTTATTGAGCTCGTGTAACAGGCCTCTACACCTGGGATGACAACTTTAAAGGTGGTTTTGGTGGGTTTGATCCTCGAGGGGTCTAATACCCATTTTGCACACTGTATCCTAATGAAGCAAGTTCAGTCTGCTGCCACCGTCCATAAGGACTCGAGTGAGGTGAAATCCGTCAATGATGGGGTCAAGGACTAATGCGGCAGAACCTCCATGACGGATACTGGTGGGGTGGTCCCTGCGATCGAAGGTGATCAGATAAAAAGACCATGGGTTGAACTTTGGGGCGACTGGCTCCATCGCATAGATGTCCCTCAGTGCACGCTTCCGTTCCCGCTTGGGAATATGGGTTGCGTATATCATGTTTACCATTTTCACTTGGGGAGGAAATTTCTTTTGTCCTCCTGTGTTCGGCGGCCGGGGCTCCTCCTCATCGTTGCTATGCAACCCCTTTTCCTTGTTTTCGGCATTCAACTTGCCGGCATGTTTGAACACCCATCATTCTCTGTTGGTGTGGTTGGCTGGTTTATCGGGGATGCCGTGAATTTGACACGAATAATCGAGTATGCGGTCCAAGCTAGATGGGCCCGGATTGCTTCTTTTGAATAGCTTTTTCCGCTGACCGGATTTAGAGCCACTGAATCCGGCATTAACTGCCGTGTCTTTGGCGTTGTCGCCGTTGTTACGGTGTTTGTGTCTGTTGCGACGTGGCCTGCCGTTGCTATCTTTGACATCTGAATTGCCAGGGTTTCTTGATGTGTTGTTGCTGCAAGCCAGCCAGCTATCCTCGCCCGCACAAAAATGGGTCATGAGTGTCGTGAGGGCCGCCATGGACTTTGGCTTTTCTTGGCCGAGGTGTCGGGCGAGCCACTCGTCGCAGATGTTATTCTTAAATGCCGCGAAGGCCTCGGCATCCGGACAGTCGACGATTTGGTTCTATTTAGTTAGGAATCGAGTCCAGAATTTCCTGACTGATTCCCCTGGCTGTTGGGTTATGTGCCTCAAGTCATCGGCATCCGGTGGTCACACATAAGTGCCCTTGAAGTTGTCAAGGAATGCGTCCTCCAAATTCTCCCAACTGCCAATGGAGTTTGCCGGCAGGCTATTGAGCCAATGCCGAGAAGGTCCTTTGAGTTTTAATGGGAGGTACTTGATGGCATGTAGATCATCGCCGCGGGCCATGTGGATGTGCAGGAGGAAATCTTCGATCCATACCGCGGGGTCTCTTGTGCCATCATATGATTCAATATTCACGGGTTTAAAACCTTCTGGGAATTCATGATCCATTACTTCATCAGTGAAGCATAGTGGGTGTGCGGCGCCTCCGTGCTGGGCTATATCACGGCGCAATTCGTACGAGTCTTGTCTCCTATATTCGGCCCGACCGGATTTGCTTTTAGCATATCCGGCGTGACGGTCGTCGTCACACGTTGTGGCGCGCCCCCGTGATCCGTAGATCGATCTTGTATGTCCTGCTTTGTTTTCCAATATGTCTCACAGGTCCTGCATGTTGCCCTGGGCCTTGGTGTTTTTGTTTAACTGGCGACGGGGTGCGGGCTGGACTTCGGGCTGATACGCCGCTTTATCTCGGCCACGAGGTGGCCGGTCAGCCGCATCATATGCTAGAAGTGTAGGCTTTAATGCTTCCTCCTCGAGTTGAGGTAGCAACCTGCGCTTTGGGTAACTTTTGGTTGGGCGCTCGAGTTTGTATTCCTCGGCTGCCAGCACCTCGGTCCATCTATCCGCTAGCAGATCTTGATCAGCTTGAAGCTGTTGTTGCTTTTTCTTCAGGCTTTTTGCTGTGGCTATAAGCCGACACTTGAAGTGCTCCTGCTCGACGAGATCCTCAGGCACGATAAATTCTTCTTCGCCGAGGCTCACCTCGTCATCGGGGAGGGGCATGTAATTGTCATCCTATGATTCTCCGTCTGCCGCCTGTTCCTTAGGGCTAGCTTGCCCATCCTCCCGCTCGAAGCCTGGATGGAGGGGATTGTCTTCGTCTTTGGCACTGTCCGCAGCGTTATTGTCTCTTGTGCCGGTATCGCTGCTTTTGCTATGGCCGGGCTTAGAGCGGAGCCGATGACGCCGGTGCTTAAATTGCTCCTCGAGGTGATTATCCTCCGTTGCCTTATTGCCATCACTTTCTTTGGGGGTGTCCACCATGTATATATCATATGATGAGGTGGCTGTCCAGTGCCTTGTGGGTGGCGGTTCCTGTTCTTCTCCTGCATCGTCGTCCATACCGTTGATGTCTTCGGAGCCGAAATCAAGCATGTCGGTTAAGTCGTCAACAGTGGCTATTAAGTGGATGGCGGGTGGGGAATGAATTTCTTCATCGTCCGCTTCCCACTCAAGCCGGACATAGTTCGGCCAAGGGTCTCCTGACAAGGAAAGAGACCTCAATGAATTTAGCACGTCGCCCAAGGGCGAGTGTTGAAAGATATCCGCGGAGGTAAACTCCATGATCGGTGCCCAATCAGATTCAATAGGCACGGACGCAGGTGGTTCGGAGCCTGTGGCCGGGGATGAATCCAAAGGTCCGACAACACAGGTCTCATAGGAGGTGAAGTCAGTATTCGGCTCTGTCGCCGCTGGGTGTGCGGCCTCCGTGGCGGGGTCCATCCACCCGTCCTCGGATGGCACGATCTGCTACGGATTGAGGGCCGGAGTTACCACAGGTGTGATCTCCCGAACACCGTCCGGCGGCAGAGCTAAGTCATGCTCGTCGTGACTGTGTGGCGCACCTGACATGGGATCGAATCTGTCGAAGATCAAGTCTCCATGGATGTCGGTAGTATAGTTCAAGCTTCCAAACCTGACCTGATGGCCAGGGGTGTAGCCCTCGATCTGCTCCAGATGGCCAAGCGAGTTGGACCGTCCAGGGAGATCTGTCCAGGGAGAAAAACCTCACCACGGATCGCATTGTTGCCGATGATCGAAGGAGCCATCAAACCTTATGGTGACGACATAGTGGAACTCTCAATGAAAGCACCAATGTTGGTGTCAAAACCGGCGGATCTCGGGTAGGGGGTCCCGAACAGTCCGTCTAAGGTGGATGGTAACAGGAGGCGGGGGACACAATTTTCACCCAGGTTAGGGCCCTCTCGATGGAGGTAATACCCTACTTCCTGCTTGATTGATCTTGATGATATGAGTATTACAAGAGTTGATCTACCATGAGATCGTAGAGGCTAAACCCCAGAAGCTAGCCTATGATTATGATTGTTGTTCTCCTACGGTCTAAACCCTTCGGTTTATATAGACACCGGAGGGGGCTAGGGTTACACAGAGTCAGTTACAAGGGAGGAGATCTACATATCCGAATTGCCAAGCTTGCCTTCCACGCAAAGGAGAGTCCCACCCAGACACGGGGCGAAGTCTTCAATCTTGTATCTTCATAATCCAACAGTCCGGCTGTCCGAGGACCCCCTAATCCAGGACTCCCTCAACCGGTGCTTAGGTGTTGTTCTTACTTGAACAAACCTCCTACTTATGATTAACCCTCCCGCAAGCATCCGCAACTACTAGAAAAGTATTAATAATAAATTCTAACCATAGTATTAAACTTCCGGATCCAATCGGTCCCTTACGGTATAACGCATAAACTGTGGTTTAAGCTTCTGTCACCCTCGCAACCCATCATCTAATTGCTACTCCATAATGCATTCCCTTAGGCCCAAATATGGTGAAGTGTCATGTAGTCGACGTTCACATGACACCACTAAGGGAATCATAACATACGTACTATCAAAATATCAAACACATATCAAATTCACATGATTACTTGCAACATGATTTCTCCCGTGACCTCAAGAACAAAGGTAACTACTCACAAATGGTAAACATGCTCACGATCAGAGGGGTATTAAATTGCATATTGGATCTGAATATATAATCTTCCACCAAATAAACCATATAGTAATCAACTACAAGATGTAATCAACACTACTAGTCACCCACAAGTACCAATCTATAGTTCCGGTAACAAGATTTAACACAAGAGATGAACTAGGGTTTGAGAGGAGATGGTGTTGTTGAAGATGTTGATGGAGATTGCCCTCCCCAAGATGGGAGAGTTGTTGGTGATGATGATGACGATGATTTCCCCCTTCCGGGGGGGGGGGGGGAGTTCCCCCGGCGTAATCGCTCTGCCGGAGGGCAAAAGTGCTCCTACCCAAGTTCTGCCTTGAGGCGGCGGCGCTTCGTCTCGAAAGTCCTCTCTTTATTTTTTTTCTAGGTCAAAATGACCTATATACCAAAAGATGGGCAGCGGAGGTGGGCCGAGGAGGGCACAACCCACCAGGGCGCGCTTGGGCTCCCTGGTGTGCCCAGGTGGGTTGTTCCCACCTGGTGGGGCCCCTCTGCTAGTTATTTGCTCCAATAATTCTTAAATAATCCATAAAAAATCTCCGGGAAGTTTGAGCTTGTTTGGAGCTGTGTAGAATAGGTGGCCTGACATAGCTTTTTTAGGTCCACATTTTCAGCCGCCAGAATTCTCCCTCTTGGTGTGTACCTTGCATATTATTAGAGAAAACGCATTAGAATTACTCCAAAAAGCATTATCATGGAGAAAAGCATTGTAAATAATAGTAAGAAAACATGATGCAAAATGGACGTATCAGCGGCGTGTGACGCGTGAAGGCGACAAGCGCACCCTGTAGCACATCCACCTTTTCCAAGCATGCCAACCCACCAAAGCGCCGCTGTCGGTGTCAAAACTGGCAGATCTTGGGTAGGGGGTCCCGAACTGTGCGTCTAAGGCGGATGGTAACAGGAGGCAGGGGCACGACGTTTTACCCAGGTTCGGGCCCTCTTGATGGAGGTAAAACCCTACGTCCTGCTTAATTAATATTGATGATATAGGTAGTACAAGAGTAGATCTACCACGAGATGAGAGAGGCTAAACCGTAGAAGCTAGCCTATGGTATGATTGTATGTTGTCCTACGGACTAAAACCCTCCGGTTTATATAGACACCGGAGGGGGCTAGGGTTACACAAGGTCGGTTACAAAGGAGGAGATATACATATCCGTATTGCCTAAGCTTGCCTTCCACACCATGTAGAGTCCCATCCGGACACGAGACGAAGTCTTCAATCTTGTATCTTCATAGTCCAACAGTCCGGCCAAAGGATATAGTCCGGCTGTCCGGAGACCCCCTAATCCAGGACTCCCTCAGTAGCCCCCGAACCAGGCTTCAATGACAATGAGTCCGACGTGCAGTGTTGTATTCGGAATTGCAAGGCGGGTTCTTCTCCAATCTTCAAATGTTCGTAAGCAGTGTCCGGCTCCATAAATGTTGAACCTCTTGGCTTCTGTGCCCAATAAGGGCTATCTCCCATGCGTCGAATGAATACGAGGCGCCAGGGCATTTTTACATTCGCCCCCCTAGCTAGATAAATAAATTGTCTATTAAAGGGATGGATATTCTTAGATCCGATCCATACCATCCTCCCCCAGCGAGAGTCCATCAGAGCGTGTTTCAGAAAGATCCATTCCAGCATGGCTGACCTCCACAGCTCCTCCTCCCGCCCCCATAGCCCTAAGCCCGGTGATTGGGAGAGGTGTTCAGTCCCGCACAGTCGATTGGTCGACCTGTAGACTAAGGGATTTCTCCCTCCGGCGTATATGGTGCCCATTCGAGCCGGGCTTGCCACCTACAATGGCGGGGAGCAAGCGGAGAGCTTTCCCTGTCCCTCCACGGGGGAACGGGTCTGCCTTGTTCCTTATTTACTAAGGGGCCTCGGATTTCCAATTCATCCGTTCCTCCGTGGGCTCCTGGAGTTCCACGGCCTCCAATTACACAATCTCACCCCTGCCTCCATTCTACATATCGCCGGCTATGTTGCTCTCTGCGAGTTGTTCCTAAGCTGCGAGGCTCACTTCGAGTTATGGAAAAGGCTATTTTGCCTCGTCCCTCGCATACAGGGGAGATCACTTTATCAAGTGGGCGGAGCCGAGATATGGCGCATCGCCGATACCGGATACCTGTCCGGTACCCCGAAGAAGTCGTCCGAAGACTAGCCTTTAGAATGGTTTTATATGGAGGACGTTCCCCTTCCGGACCCTGTTCGGCGGGGTCTTCCTGAGTTCAACAATGCTCCTATGAAGAAACGCCGAAGTTGGCGCCCACGGAGCCCCCAGGCGGAAGACAACAGAGAAGTCCTCTATCTGATGAACCGGATCAAAGCACTGGCTCGATCAGGATTGACTATAATCGAAGTTATGTCGATTTTCATAATGCGGGGAGTGCAACCACTTCAATACCGTGGGCACCCCTTGTGGTGTTATAATGGGGCGGATGACGCCACCCGCTGCGGGCGTAAGGGTTCGAACAATGCTGCCACCTTAGCAAAAATTCTGTCCGAACTGTTCAAGGGTGAGGAAGAGGAGTTCACCCGCATCAAGCCACGGGATGGATTCTCCATGTACAATCCTCCAAGCTGGGTAAGTTATATCTCCCTGCTCCCATTTTTCTCGCATTCTTTGTCGTAAGTATTCACCTCGCCATTTTGCGACAGGAACTGCGAAAAGCCATAAAGGAGGTTAGCAGCCCTTCTCCACAACCAGAGGACCCCGACTGGGCCCTCGACTCCGGACTCAAAGAGGATTCGGTTATATTCGTGGAGCTGATAGACCGACAATTCTATCAGTTAAGCCGCGATGATGCCATGGTGGCCATTACGGCCGACTATCCCGGACTGCTCCCTGCATCGCAAGTAAGAAAAACCAAAAAATCCCAACTCCAAAACTAGGATCCCCTTTTAGGCACTTCACCCACCATATACACATGGAATTTTTACAGGGAAGGCATTCGGGACGCCCTGCCGAACCCGCAACAACGCGCCAACAGGAGGCACCGAGGCCGGGTAGGTAAAAAAGGAAGGCGGTCAGGACGGAGATGCCAGCGCAAAGGTATAAGAAAAACCCCGCTCCGTGGTTGTCGTCTTTCTCAAAATGTAACGACACCCGCGTTTCTTTAATAGAAAAAACGCTCGTCGGAATGTGTCCAGCGATGTTGCCAATCACGCTTCCACCAGTCGGGCGCCAGGACCGGACATGGAGGCAGAAGCCGATATAGGGCAAGCGCCGGATAATCCCCCGACAGAGGATGCAGATAGATTATCCGCTACAAACTCAGAAGTGGAGAGCGCCCTGAATCATAGGCGCCGCCGGGCCGTACTCCGTGACGCTTGTTTCTCACCAGAGGCTTTTGACGCCTTCAACTCTGGAGAGGCGTACCTCCGTGCTGCTCAAGATGGTCTGCCAGAGCCACGAATCAGTATGTAAAGGATGTACAGGTGAGTAAATCTGACGAGTTATATGTATTAGTAGCCCCAGAGACTTGAAGCAGTTAGCGGAACTGATTTAAGGATCATCTTTATCGTGCAGGTTCTTACAGAGAAGAATAGGTTGTCCCAGGAGCTGGAGGAATGCAAGACCCAACTGTGGGCCGCTGTTGCCGCATTGCAGGAATAGAAAAAGCATCCCGCTGGTAACATTTACTTTAAAGAGTGATGGTTACCATATAGTGTGCAACATAGCTGCAGTTCTAACAACAGATGTTGCAGATGAATCCGGGGAGAATCTGGAGGACCAGCATGTTATACGACAGCTAGAAGCTGGCAAACGCGTGCTGACTGAGGTTAGGCAGGACAAAAACAATCTCCAATATGCCAATGTTAAGATGAGCATTGAACTAAAAGACGTTCGGGGCCAGCTTACAGATTCCGAGAAGGAGAATAAGCGGCTTCGGCGCGGCATTTTCAGCAAGTGCTTGAACGAATCCTGTTAAAGGAGTTCGGAGAAGAAGTCGACTAACAGCGTTATGTCTGTAGGTATGCTGACGGGTCGTCCCGCGGAGGAAATGCCCGGGTCTGCGGGTGATCTTCTGTTCGAGCTGTCACATCTGCACGAACAAGTTCGGCAGGTGATGCAGGGTGTCGCCCAGGCCTTGTGGCCGTCCGTCTCCCTGCTATAGGGCGTTGCCGAGCTTGCGGAGAAGCTCAAGGGAGCACAGCGGCGCTTCCGATTATGGAAGATATCAGCCTACCAACAGGGTGCCAGAGAAGCCTGGGCCATGGTGAAGACGTGGTATACCAAGGCAGACCCAAATCACATGGCCGAGGTCGGACCTGTGGGGCCCGACGAAAAAGAGATCCCCGTTAGCTTAGTTTATGGGCAAGTAGAATTAGCCGCAAATTACTCTCAATAGGATTGTAAGCTAGACCGCCTGTTGGATGGTATAGAAGAGGAATTTAGTTAGTCTACATGACTATGTAATTAAAGTGACATGTATAATGCCTTCTAGCCGGATTGTAGATCATTTGTCGTTGCGGACCTTTTTGCTTCAACCTCCGGGCCCAATAGTCTGGAGTGTTTCCAAATACCCACTCAGTTATATAAGAACCAGGGTATGCGTGGAGACCAGGCGTAGGGGTCATTAGTGCTTTATCAGACAAGTGCCCAACTAGTTATGTTATATTACATGGGTAGTAAGAAACATCTTCCAGGGAGAATAGTTCCGTTAAGGGTTCCTTTCCTTGGGTAAGCATGCCCTAAAGTGAATGTCCGGACTGCGATAGGAAACGCAGGAAAAACATTTGGGGGCAGATATGGATAATAAATAGAAATCATCTTTTGTTCACTGACCGAATATTCCCTTAAGAACGCTAGCTTTAGGCTTCACCCAGTCTGAGGTACACATCCGGCTGATCCGGCAGTAACAATCGTAGAGGTGCCCCCCTTATGCCCTAGCCGAATTAACGGGAACGTAGGGCATAAATACACGAGCCAGGCAACCCAGCTTGGCCAAAACTTAAGTCATATCGATGCATATAATGGTGAAAAAAGGTACATGTGGAAGTATAACACATGTGTTGGGCATGAGGCCCAGATAAATAATTTAAGCTTTTGTGAAAGAAGCCCCCAGGTATGAAGAGTGCGGCTTAGCGCATCTATAATGTGCAAGCGAGGCACAAGGTGACCCTTGAAGGTCTAGAGAAATAATAAAAGAAAGAAAGAGAGAGAGAAAAACAAGACAGATAATGTATATGCAAAAATGGACAAAGGGAGGGGACTAACATAGAGTCCGGTGCTAGGCGTAGAATCTTCGGAGCCTGGCCACGTTCCATGGGTTCGGCTCGAGTTGACTAGTCAATGCATCCCGCAGTCGGTACGCTCCACCGGTCAGAACTTGGTCAATAATGAAGGGACCTTCCCATTTGGGCTCGAGCTTGTTCTTTTCTTACCCGGCAGGTGTAGAACTAGTTCGCCAACGTTATAAGTTTTGGCCCGAACTTCTCTGCTTTGGTATCTGCGAGCTTGTTGCTGATAAAATGCGGAACGGGCTTTGGCCACATCGCGCTCCTCCTCCAGGGTGTCCAGACTGTCCTGCCGATCAAGCTCGGCTTCTCTTTCTTCATACATGCGCACTCAAGGTGAGTCATGAATTATGTCACAGGGCAAGACTGCCTCTGCGCCGTACACCATAAAGAAGGGTGTGTATCCGGTACTATGATTCGGCGTGGTCCGCAGCCCCTAGAGTACGGAGTCGAGCTCCTCTACCCAGTGCGTGTTAAACTCCATTAAGGAGCGCACTAATCTGGGTTTAATGCCGCTCATTATAAGACCGTTTGCTCGCTCGATATGACCGTTGGTTTGTGGGTGATAGAATGAAGCATAATCGAGCTTGATGCCCATTTTGTTGCACCAGAGTTTTACCTCATCAGCTGTGAAGTTCGTGCCATTATCAGTGATGATGCTGTGGGGGACGCCATAACGGTGTACAACCCCGGATATGAAGTCTATCACCGGTCCGGATTCGGCTGTTTTAACAGGTTTGGCCTCTATCCATTTGGTGAATTTGTCCACCATGACCAATAAGTATTTTTTCTTGTGGGTTCCCCCTTTAAGGGGTCCAACCATGCAAGCCCCCAGACTGCAAAGGGCCATGTAATGGGGATTTTTTGGAGGGCGGTGGGTGGCATGTGGCTTTAATTTGCAAAGAGCTGGCAACCGGCGCAACGTTGGACCAAGTCCTGTGCATCCGCCCGGGCCGTTGGCCAACAGAATCCTGTACGGAAGGCCTTGCTTACGAGAGCCCGGGCTGCGGCGTGATGACCGCCGAGTCCGGCGTGAATTTCTGCCAAAAGATTCCGCCCATCCTCTTCGGAGATGCACCTTTGAAGGACTCCGGTAGTGCTTTTTTTGTACAATTCTCCCTCATGGACCTTGTAGGCCTTGGATCGCCGCACTATGCGGCGTGCTTCATTTTGGTCCTCCGGAAGTTCCTGTCTAGTTAGGTAGGCCAGGAATGGTTCTGTCCACGGGGCAATAATGGCCATTATTTCGTGGGCTGAAGGTGTTATTTCGGTGGCGGAGCCTCCGATTGTGTCAGAGAGTTCGGTATCGGGTATCTTGGCCGGGTCCGGACTGTTATACCGGTGTCTCCTTCCCATACTATGAATGGCTTGAAGAGCCTTTCCAAAAATATGTTGGGGGGGACCGCATCGCGTTTTGCGCCGATGCGGGCGAGGATATCTGCCGCCTGATTGTTTTCCCGAGCCACATGGTGGAATTCGAGCCCCTCGAACCGAGCTGACATTTTTAAGACGGCGTTTCGGTAGGCTGCCATTTTTGGATCCTTGGCGTCAAAGTCTCCATTTATTTGGGATATTGCGAGGTTTGAATTCCCACGCACCTCCAAGCGTTGAATTCCCATGGAGACTGCCATCCGAAGACCATGCAACAGAGCTTCGTATTCGGCTACATTGTTGGAGTCTTTATAAAATATTTGCAGTACATACTGAACGGTATCTCCGGTTGGGGACGTCAGGACAACGCCAGCCCCCAGACTGGCCAGCATTTTAGAACCGTCGAAGTGCATGATCCAATTGGAGTATGAGCCGTACTCTTTAGGGAGTTCGGCCTCCGTCCATTCGGCGACGAAGTCGACCAATACTTGCGACTTAATGGCTCGTCGAGGTTTGTATGTTATGTCGAACGGGAGGAGCTCAATGGCCCATTTGGCAATCCGGCCCATAGCGTCGCAGCTTCCGAGGCTACTGTAATCGAACACTCTTGAAAGTAGTGTCGCAGCTTCCGCGATGCCATGAATACCGCATATGCTATCTTTTGGTAATGTGGGTACCATGATTTTCATGGAGTGAGGACAGTGGATACATAGTATACTGGCTTTTGAATAGGGAATTTATGTCCGTCCGCTTCCCGTTCAACAACGAGCACCGCGCTTACAACTTGATGAGTTGCCGCAATGTACAACAGCATTGCTTCGCCGATGTTTGGCGTGCCAGGATTGGGTTGGTTGCCAAGATGGCCTTTATTTCTTCCAATCTGGCCGTGGCCGCGTCCGTCCACTCGAAATGTTCGGTGCGCCGAAGGAGGCGATAAAGGGGTAAAGCCTTTTCTCCCAAGTGGGAGATAAAGCGGCTTAGAGCCGCCACACATCCAGTTAACTTCTGGATTTGTTTGAGGTCTGTTGGGGTAGCCAACTGTGACAAAGCTCGGATTTTGGCCGGATTAGCCTCAATACATCTACTGGAGACAATGAAACCCAGGAGCTTTCCGGCTGGTACGCCGAAAATGCATTTTTCCGGATTGAGCTTGATGTCGTATGTTCGGAGGTTGTCGAATGTGAGCCTCAAGTTGTCTATCAATGAGTCAACGTGTTTGGTTTTGACGACCACATCGTCTACGTATGCCTCTACTGTTTTGCCGATTTGTTTCTCCAGACATGTCCGAATCATGCGCTGATATGTTGCGCCGGTGTTTTTGAGCCCAAAAGGCATTGTGTTAAAACAGAAGGGACCGTATGGTGTGATGAATGCCGTTGCGGCTTGGTCGGATTCCGCCATCTTGATTTGGTGGTAACCGGAGTATGTGTCAAGGAAACACAATGACTCGTGTCCTGCGGTAGCATCAATGATTTGATCGATGCGTGGGAGGGGGAAGGGATCCTTTGGGCAAGCTTCATTGAGGTCTTTGAAATCGACACAAAGGCGCTAGGATTTGTCCTTCTTTGGTACCATCACCAGGTTTGCTAGCCAGTCCGGGTGTTTTATTTCTCTGATGAATCCGGCCTCGAATAACTTGGCTAGTTCCTCTCCCATGGCCTGTCTCTTAGGTTCAGAGAAACGCCGGAGAGCTTGCTTGACTGGCTTAAATCCCTTTAGGATATTGAGGCTATGCTCGGCTAGCCTGCGTGGGATTCTTGGCATGTCTGAGGGATGCCAGGCGAATATGTCCCAGTTCTCACGCAGGAACTCTCGTAGTGCGGTGTCCACAACGGGGTTTAACTGTGCCCCGATGGAGGCTGTTTTTGTAGGGTCCGTTGGGTGGACTTGGAATTTGACTATTTCATCCGCTGGTTTAAAGGAGGTGGACTTGGATCTTTTATCGAGTATCACGTCATCCCTGTCCACTCTAGAGCGTAGCGTGGTTAATTCCTCGGCCGAGAGGGCTTCGAATAATGCCTTGAGGGCCAGTGCGGCTGTTTTGTTTTCGGCGCGGAGTGTTGTGTCCGGATCACTCGCGAGAGTGATGATTCCATTGGGCCCGGGCCTTTTGAGCTTCATGTACCCTTAATGGGGTACGGCCTGGAAGATTGTGAACGCCTCCCGTCCTAAAAGAGCGTGATAACCACTGCTGAACGGGGCCACTTGGAATGTAATTTCTTCGGACCTGTAATTATCCGGCATGCCGAATACCACATCTAGTGTGATTTTCTCAGCACAGCGTGCTTCCTGACTGGGTATGATTCCTCTAAAGGTTGTGCTACTTTGCTCAATGCGGCTCCAGTCTATTTCCATCTTTTGAAGAGTTTCCTCATAGATGAGGTTTAATCCACTGCCACCGTCCATGAGTACTTTGGCGAGTTGAAAGCCGTCCACGATTGGACTGAGGACCAGTGCGGCTGGTGCTCGGGTTATTCGGAATTTAGGTTCGTCACTGGCATTGAAGGTAATAGCCGTGTCACTCCGTGGGTTTACTGCCGCTATGTGGCAGATTTCGGCCATGCTTCGGAGTGTTCGCTTGCGCCTATTATTTGACGCGAAGGTCTCAAAGACTATTAACACCGTATTGTTATCCACGGGATGGTGCTCTGTGGTATTTGGGATAAGAAGATCCTCACCACTTTTGGCCACCTACCGGAGTATCCAACATGCTCTAAGGCTGTGCGTTGGTATTGTATCCATTGTACTGTGAATTTTGCAGGGACTGTTGAGCCATCCCTCCAGTACGGTTCCATGCCCTATAGAGGGTTTTTGCTTTTTGGTAGTTAACCCGGGTGTATTGTGATAATGCACCCTTTTATTTCGGATTGGGTTTGTATTCAGGGCCGGATTATCCCAAAAGTTTGTTTCGGTTTTCCAGGCACTTTCCATCGCACAGTACTTCCGTACTATGGACGCCAAGTCAGCGAAGCATGTTATCTCACGGTGATTTATAGTGTTAAGGATTCCCTTGTCCGTGCAATTATTGCAGAAAAATAGGATTTCGTCTTCCTCGCAGTAGTCCTTAACCTTGTTTATCGCAAGGAGGAATCTGGCCCAATAGTGATGTACTGTTTCCTAGGGCTCTTGCCTGATGTGGGAAAGATCGCTTATGTTTGGGTGGGTGGGTGGAATTGAATCTGAACCCTTACCCGATCTGGGATCCAGGGGCCGAGGAGTTTCCAATTTTGGAAGTTCTGGTTCCGGGGTGCTACCCGATAATCCTGGTCCGCTGCCTGACTCTAAGTTCATGGATTGGATGTTGTCCTCCCGCGAACGGGCGTCCGGCTCGGAGAGCTCGGGAATCTGGATATAGTTGGTCCTCAAGATAGAGGAAAGGTCGCCGCATTGTTCCTCCACCACTACAATATGATGGGTGACCGGTGGAGAGTTAATCTCCCTTTGATCGGGTTTAAGCCCAATCCGATCATAGTCCGTAGTGACTCCCAAGGCGGCGATGCGATCCAAGATCTCGTTTAAGGAGGCGAGCTCCATTGGATCCATCTGTTCGGCGAGTGCCGTTTTGACATGGAGGCTGTTTTCGATGACCCGAGAAGTCATCGTCGGCGTGGCGGCTGAACAGGCGGTCATGATGAACCAGCCTAGCCGGAGAGTTTGGCTGACAGCCAAAGCTCCCCCAACAGTAGTATCGTCTTTAAAGACGAGACGAGACATCCTTCCTTCTATCGATGGCGCAGAGGAACTCTCAATGAAAGCACCAATGTCGGTGTCAAACCGGAGGATCTCGGGTAGGGGGTCCCGAACTGTGCGTCTAAGGCGGATGGTAATAGGAGGCAGGGGGCACGATGTTTTACACAGGTTCGGGCCCTCTTGATGGAGGTAAAACCCTACGTCCTGCTTGATTAATATTGATGATATAGGTAGTACAAGAGTAGATCTGCCACGAGATTAGAGAGGCTAAACCCTAGAAGCTAGCCTATGGTATGATTGTATGTTGTCCTATGGACTAAAACCCTCCGGTTTATATAGACACCGGAGGGGGCTAGGGTTACACAAGGTCGGTTACAAAGGAGGAGATATACATATCCGTATTGCCTAAGCTTGCCTTCCACGCCAAGTAGAGTCCCATCCGGACACGAGACGATGTCTTCAATCTTGTATCTTCATAGTCCAACAGTCCGGCCAAAGGATATAGTCCGGCTTTCCAGAGACCTCCTAATCTAGGACTCCCTCAGCCGCCTCTGCCATCAACCTCGTCGACGAGGAAACGAGCAGGCGCCACTGCCCGTCAAGGCCGAGGTGCTCCTTGGAAACGCGATGGACGACGCCGTGATGCGCGTCATCGCCAGGGTTGAGCAGACCTTTGGCACCTGACACTTGAGCGCCGCGGATCAAGATAGACATGTCAGCACCGACAGGCTGCAGCTCGCCGCACAACATGATCGATGGCGCGCTGCAGAGCAAGCTAGGCGTGTCTGTGCCGATAGGCTGCGGCTCGCCGCATGATGAGACCGTTGGAGCACCGCAGAGCGACAGGCACATCACGCTGCGCAGCAAGAGCGGATCCATCGGCGCTTGCTAGCTGTCAACACGGCGTCGCAGCTAGGTACACATGCCGTCAGTACCCCCATTCCTCGCCAGGAGTGGGTAGAGGCCCTCAGTACCGTACTTGCACCAGAGGCCGGTCGCGCCGTACTTTCACCGGACGCCCGCCGCGCCGTTCGCATGGGTCGCGTTGTTCGCCCTGTCCGCGGCCCGCTGGATGCCAACGCGCTGGTCCGTGGGCCCGACTGCCTCCTCGGCCCAGGTATGCACCTTGGCGCAGTAAAGGAACATGGTCGTCGCATCCTCGAGCTGGTGGTCTCTGATGAAATAGCCAACTTGGAGCTCGAGATCGCGCTCTAGATGTACCGCGAGCGTGTCGACCGCTTGGACGAACGCCTGCACGAGTTCAGGCAGAGCCAAGAGCTACCGTAGGCAAGGGCTGCTGGTCATGGTCTCATGGACGCGTTTTATATTGTTGAGTCGTTTCGACGTGGATAACTATGTATTCACAGCAATCATAGTATTGCTCTATTTATTCCTCTGTTGCAATGTGTGTACTCTGTTTTCCGTTCTTATATGTTCTGTTTCAATGTGTGTATATATGCTTTCCATTCTATATATGTGGATGATAACATCTAGATTCAAAGTAGTATACAAAAATAGATAGAAAATAGAATTCATAATATATATATATATATTAATTGTTCATTAGTTCATCACGGAATATATATAATATCATCACATATATCATGATACTTAACTACTAGGTACAATGCATAAAGTTGAAAATGATCAATACTAAAACTAATAATCCCTCCTAGGGCCAGTATTCCGGCAGCCCCTCGGGAGCAGCTCCCTAGTGCGTGACGCCTCCTCCGCCTCACAACGCTTGATGTACCGATCCGCCTCTTGTTGGCGGACGTGCGCGAATGATCTTGCCATTTCATTGGGCGCCCACTGGAGCTCCTCATCGGTGGCACGCTGTAGCTTATCGGCCCACCTCCATGCAGCGACGAGGTGCCCATCGCCTATGACCTTCCTCGCGAAGCACCCGTCTTCGTACACCTCCTCCGCACGGTGACGCGCCCACCCCCAAAGCTCCGTCACCTCCTTTTTCCAAGCGACATCACGGGCTTCACAAGCCGCCTGGTACCTGGCTTCCTCCTCCGCCATCTCCTTCTTGAACGCCACTTGCCTGGCTTTCTCAACCGGCGGCAGCGACTTCCATAAACAAAGATTTTGCTATCCCCCAAACCAATCCAAAGTTGGGGGGTCTGGTGCAACCTTGTCCAGCGGCACGTAGGGATCCTCGCCGCTGCTATTCGAGTGAGCATCCTCGAGGGGCGGCGACTCCTCGTCGACGCATGGGCAGACCGGCGGCACCATGGCTGAGATTTGAGAGAGAGAGAGAGAGGGCGAGCGAGGGGAGGATGTAGATGAGAGTGCAGGCAGGACGACGTGAGAAAGGTAGTATTTATTGGCGGTCGTTATCTAGATCGACGGGAACAGTACAGACGCCGGTCGCTGGAATTTACGAGTACTGTAGTTTGAATTACACATGATTCCTGTAGCAAAATTCGTGTGTGAACATAATAACTGACGGTTTCCAATACAGAACCGTGTGTGATTAATAATCCCCACCACTCACCTACCAAACCTCAAGCCGCGAGTGTAACGCCCTCGATGCGACTAGAGCTCCCACGTGTCGAGGCACGACTTAGAGATATAACCGCATTGAAAGCAATGTCGCAAGTTAGGAAATCATCACAAACATCCCATGTAATAAATAATAAAGGGGAGATACATAGTTGGCTTACACTCGCCACGTCACATCAAAGTACATAAATAACATCCATCAAACAGACACTCATGGCCCGACTACGGCGCCAAAATGGAAAAGAACCCAACATGCGACAAGGCCCTGAATCGAACCCCAACTAGGCACCACTACTGATCATCGGGAAAGGAAACATAATAGCGCTGAGAGTCCTCGTCGAACTCCCACTTGAGCTCGTACTCATCACCTGGAGCGGAATCACCTGGACCTGCATCTGGAGTTATAGTATCTGTGAGCCACAGGGACTCAGCAATCTCGCACCCTCGCGATCAAGACTATTTAAGCTTATAGGAATGGATAAGGCAAATATATGTGGAGCTGCAGCAAGCGACTAGCATATATGGTGGCTATCTGATACGCAAAAGAGAGCGAGAAGAGGAGGCAAAGCGCGATCGAGAATCTAGAAGGATAGCCTGCGCAAGCATAACTCCAACACCGTGTCCACTTCCCGGACTCCGCCGAGAAGAGGCCATCACGGCAACACACATAGTTGATTCATTTTAATTAATTAAGGTTTAAGTTATCTACAACCGGACATTAACAAATTCCCATCTGCCCATAACCGCGGGCACGGCTTTCGAAAGTTCAATCCCTGCAGGGGAGTCCCAACTTAGCCCATGAAAAGCTCTCACGGTCAACGAAGGAATAGACCTCCACCCGAGACACACCGATCAGACTCGGCAACCCGGTACAACAAGACAATTCGACAGGTTAAAACAAGACCAGCAACACCACCCGCTGTGCCGACAAATACCGATAGGAGCTGCACATATCTCGTTCTCAGGGCACACCGGATAAGCTAAGCGTACGGGAGCCAACGTAACCGAGGGACGGCCCCGCACGGTGCTCTAGTTTGGACCAACACTCAGAGGAGCACTGGCCCGAGGGGGGTAAAATAAGATGACCCTTGAGTCTGCAGAACCCAAGGGAAAAAAAGGCTAGGTGGCAAATGGTAAGACCAATGTTGGGCATTGCTGGAAAAGCTTTAATCAAGACGAACTATCAAGGGGTTCCCATTATAACCCAACCGCGTAAGGAACGCCAAAATCCGGGAACATAACACCGATATGACGGAAACTAGGGCGGCAAGAGTGGAACAAAACACTAGACGAGAGGCCGAGCCTTCCACCCTTTACCAAGTATATAGATGCATTAAGATAACATAGCAATATAATGATATCCCAACAAGTAAATAAATGATGTTCCAACAAGGAACGGCCTCCAATCTTCACCTGCAACTAGCAACGCTATAAGAGGGGCTGAGCAAAGCGGTAACATAGCCAATCAACGGTTTGCTAGGACATGGTGGGTTAGAGGTTCAACATGGCAATTGGGAGGCTGACAAGCAAAAGGTAGGCATCCAAGCATTGGCATAGCAAGAGCGAGCAAACTAGCATAGCAAAGATAGTAGCGATTTCGAGGGTATGATCATCTTGCCTGCACAGTTGTCAGAGTTGACTGGATCCTCACAAGCAAAATCAACGGGCTCCTCGGAAACGAACTCGTCTCCCGGCTCTACCCAACAAGACAAACAAGGAACAAGGATACAATCAACCACGTGCAAGACCAAGCAATATGATGAAATGATGATATGCTATGCGGGATGCGATGCGGGATGAAAAATGTAAGATATGACAGGAAATGCATGAACCTGGCCTCAACTTGGAATTCCAAGGGTGCCACTGGATAGAGGGGATGAAATCGCTTGAAAACGATATAAAGATCATTGGAATCGGAGTTACGGTTTGGAAATGGCAAGCGTTTTAAGATATGACACCGGTCTGCAATTTACAGCAAGTAGGCATCTAAATGCAACGAAATGAACATGCTACAGCCACCAAACAAGACAACAAAATACATGGCAGGGATGCACACAATATGCTTAACAAAATACTAGCACTGAGCCACGTCCAATTCATCCATTATGAGGTTCAAACAAGGATGACAAAAACGCAAATGCAAAACAGATTCCAGACTTAGTGAAATTAACACTAGTCTGAAATTTAAGATCACGAAGCCCTCTTCAGAGCAGCAAAACAACATGATACATGACCTGAACATGACACGTAAGAACATGGCATAGAGCTACTCAACAAGCTTAACAAAAGTCCCGAAGTGACCTGGGGCCAAAAGGGATCACAAAATATATTAACGGGCACATGAACATAGCTAAAACACAATCAGTTTTCAGACTTAGTGAAAACTGAGACATGCTGAAATATAACTCACGAAGGCATGTAAACGAGCTCGATGCACTCACCACGGTGCAAGTCATGGCAAGGCAGGCATACATACATTAATAAGGCACAAAATACTAGCTAGACATGGCAAGAACAATGGCATAGCATGCACGGATCAACTACAACAACGCCAGCAAAATCGCAAACGAGTTGACGATCTGCCCAGATTCACCACGAAGCAAAAGTAGAGCTCGATTGACTCAATCTATAGTGCTCCATAATTGCAAAAAAAGACATGGATGGATATAGCATAACATGAATAACAAAAGTCCCTTACTGATCATCCTCAAAAGAGGCACGGATCACTAGGAAACAAGCTGAACATATGGCATCATGAACTAAAGTATCCCAGACTTAGTGAAAACAACTAAGTCTCTGAAAACAGATTTCCCGGGTGCCTCTCTTTGCGAGCTTGCACAAGTCACCACACACATCCTAAAAATTCATGGGTTGCACCTCTGGAAAGAAGACAAAATGCTTAACAAAACATATGAAGGACTCACAGGCATAGCATGCACACAATAATCATCGCAAAAATGACAAAAGTCTAAGATGAACTAGCAGATCTGACAATTAACTCACGAAGCCTCCTTCTGACAGAATTTAGGGCATCAAAATGAACTCAAATGAAAATGATGCAATGGAATGAAATGATGTACTCGTCGATTCGAAGATTTTGATATATCATATGCCCAAAACGGAGCTACGGATGCAAAGTTACGGGCAGTCAAAGTAGGCATAAAAATCAGGGGGGAGAGGGAAAAAGTCAACCATGGAGATGTTTTGGATCTAGATCTGGCCGGTACTGTTCATCGGGCACGCTTCCCGAGGTCGACGGCGGCCGGCGGCGGAGGAGGTAGGCACGGGGGCGGGAATGGCCGGAGTGGCCGCGGCGCTCCCGGCGTTGGCGGCGGAGGAACGGGGCGGCGAGGAGGCGGTGGTGGCCGGCGTCAGGTCCGGTCGGCGGGGCGGCGAGGAGGCCCACGGCGTCGCCGGCCGGCGAGGCGAGCGGCGTCGGACGCGGAGAGGAAGGGCGCGGGGGCGCGCGCGGTGGCTGGGCCCGGGAGGGCTCCCCGCGGGCCTAGCGGGCTGGTGGCTGCGGCGATGTGGTCCGGCCCACGTGGCACGATTTGGCTGGTTGGGCGCGGCGGCGGACGCTGTCCGGCCGGGGGCGGACACGTCCGTCGGTGCGGGGATCTTTTTTTTTGAAGTAGGGTTTGGACGGGGAAGACGAGATCCGAAAATGGAGGGGGGTATATATAGGCATAAGTGGAGCTAGGAGAGACCAAATGAGGTGCGGTTTTCGGCCACGCGATCGTGATCGAATGATCTAGGACATGGAGCAGAGTTTGGTGGGTTTTGGGCCAAATTTGAGGGGTGTTGGGCTGCAACACACACGAGGCCTTTTCGGTCCCTCGGTTAACCGTTGGAGTATCAAACGAAGTCCAAATGATACGAAACTTGACAGGCGGTCTACCGGTAGTAAACCAAGGCCGCATGACAAGTCTCGGTCCAATCCGGAAATGTTTAACCCCCACACACGAAAGAAAGCTAGAAATGGCCACCGGAGGAGAACGAAGCGCCGGAATGCAAAACGGACAACGGGGAAAAATGCTCGAATGCATGAGATGAACACGTATGCAAATGCAATGCACACGATGACATGATATGAGATGCATGAAAATGAAAACAACACACGGAGACAAAACCCGAACCCGAGGAAATAAATATAACTTAACGCCGGAAATGGCAAGAGTTGGATACAAATAGGGAAAGTCGTATCTGGGGCGTTACAGCGAGATAGATTGCCAATCATGTGGGGGTCGGTTGTCCTGCGAGATCTTTACATTTTCTTTTTTGAACACCAGACATTTACATCATCTGATGATTTTTTAACTCGCACACAAGTACACAAAAAATAATAATTTTTCAAACCGTTATGGTTAGCCGTTGCATGTAGATGTAGTTCAAATTTGAATTACGGTCATTAAATGGCTAGAAAATAACTTAAATGTCTTTAAGAGGTCAAATGACCGCTAGAATTTTCCAAATTTTCACAGTACAGTTGTAGTAGTGCATGTTAAATGTAGAAAAAAATTTGAAGGCCGTAAGGGGAAGCTATCTCCTGTTCGTCACCAAACATGCATTGTTCCCTCTCGGAACCACGAGCCTTCTATTGAGTTTCTCCAGTTTGTGAGGGGTGTGTGTCGAAAATTTTGTCACACATGCCAATTTTTTACCACATCATCTTGGTGGCATGACATCACATCAAGCAAGGTTTCATGGTTTTCTGATCTTTTTTCAATTTTTTGGAATTAAAATGCCATGGCATTCCATGCATACATATGCATGTGTCCATGTCGTGAGACCAATATGTTTGAAAATTCCTTCTAATTTACTGCACATGGAATTAACTCGCACACAAGCACACAAATATGATTTTTCAAACCATTATGGTTAGCCATTGCATGTAGATATAGTTCAAATTTGAATTACGGTCATTAAATGTCTAGAAAATCACTTAAATATCTTTAAAAGATCAAATGACCCCTAAAAGTTTCCTAATTTTCACATTACAGTTGTAGTAGTGCACGTTAAACGTGTAGAAAAAAATTGAAGGCCGTAAGAGGAAGCTATCTCTCGTTTGTCATCAAACATGCATTGTTCCCTCTCGGAACGACGAGCCTTCTAGTGAGTTGCTCCGGTTTGTGAGGGGTGTGTGTCCAAACTTTCGTCAAACATGCTATTTTTTACCACATCATCTTGGTGGCATGACATTACATCAACCAAGGTTTCATGTGTTTCTGATATATTTTTAATTTTTTGGAATTAAAATGCCATGGCACTCCATGCATACATATGCATGTGTCGATGTCGTGAGACAAATATGTTTGAAAATTCATTCTAATTTACTACACATGGAACTAACTCGCACACAAGTACACAAATATGATTTTTCAAACCGTTATGGTTAGCCGTTGCATGTAGATGTACTTCAAATTTGAATTACGGTCATTAAATGGCTAGAAGATCACTTAAATGTCTTTAAAAGGTCAAATTATCCCTAAAATTTTCCAAATTTTCACATGACACTTGTATTAGTGCACGTGACATGTTGAAATTTTTTTTGAAGGCTATAAGAGGAAGCTATCTCCCATTCGTCATCAAACATGCATTGTTCCCTCTCGGAACCATGAGCCTTCTAATGAGTTGCTCTGATTTGTGAGGGGTGTGTGTCCAAACTTTCGTCACACATGCCAAATTTTTTACCACATCATCTTGGTGCCATTACATTACATCAACCAAGGTTTCATGTGTTTCTGATTTTTTTTATTTTTTGGAATTTAAATGCCATGGCACTCCATGCTTAATTGTGCCATAGCCGTTAGACCAATATGTTTGAAAATTCCTTCCAACTTACTGCACATGGAATTAAATCGCACACAAGTACACAACATATGACTTTTCAAACAGTTATGGTTAGCTGTCGCATGTACATGTAGTTCAAATTTCAATTACGGTCATTAAATGGCTAGAAAATCACTTAAATGTCTTAAAAGGTCAAATGATCCCTGAAATTTTCCAAAATTTGACATGACAGTTTTACTAGTACTACAAAATTTCTCATACATTTAAAACACCATCCGTTGCCACTTACTCCAAATTTTTCTTTCACAGCTAATAAAAAATATCTACAACATCACACGCAGTTGTTTTCTAGGAACCGTTTGCGATGAAAATATCTGGGTCTATTTAAGTCTCCCTCCTTAAGCTTCGCCAGCTCGTCTGCTGCAGTGCCGGCAACCCCCGAATCCATGAATCCTGATCCCCATTCCCGCACCCCCTTCTTGCAAAGATGACGCCGTGGAAACGCTTCGTGAAGGCTCGTACGATGGCAGCGTCCCCCTGAGCACTGCCGCCTGCATCGAGAGCGCGGCCGCCGACGCCGAGAGTGCCACCGCATCCGCATTGAGCGCGGCTGCTTCCGCCGAGAGGGCGTCTGCGGAAGCCGACAGGACAGCTGTAGTAGCCGAGATGGCTGCAACTGCTGCTATGACGGTGGCTGCAAACGCTGAGAGTGCTCGAGCTGTCGTGCGTGCCGCCAATGTCGCCCTAGACCGGGTCAAGGCCATCCACGCCAAGATCGAGAATGCACACGCCAAGATATTCTAGGCCACCTCGGACTCCAACATGCAACCCAGTCCTAAAAGGTGGGGCTGGCCATGGAGCACTTGCTTCCTCATAAGATCACCGAGCGGGAGCTGGAGATGCAGGAGGCCGCGGAGATCGAGGAGCGCTGGGAGGAGGAGTTGCACATGGCCGAGGTCAAGGTAGAGAAGAGTCTGTCCGTCGAGGAATCGGTTGTGGAGTACCAACATGAGCTCTGGCGCACCCACTACTATGGGTACTACAGCCTTCAGGGCGGCGCCAAGGACGAGGACGCAGCCGACTTCAGCAGGGGGGACGCGGAGTTCACCAACGGCGGCATGTCGCCATGAGAAGTCATTGATGTCTCATCTCACACCGGCGATGTGTAGTTCGGTGCGACAGCGGTTGTTAAAATTATGCGTACTTAGGCTTTGTTTTTAATGCTGGTCTTTTGTTAGAGCAATGTTTAGGTCAACTGGCTCTGTTTAATTACTAAAATTGCTCAATTCAGTAAGTGTGGTCTGTCTGCTGTATGCTCTTTTGTGTGACCAAATTAGCAAGCGATGTTAAATTATGCAATGATGTACCGGGGCAATTTTCCACCAAAATTTGAATTATCAAAGTCATCTCATGCATGTAAAGCAGAAGAGTCGTTTTTGATGCACAAAATCGTTCAAAGTGAATGGTCCGGTGGCACCTTGCGCAAAGTTTCCCTCCACATTTTCAAAATTTTGGCCTACCGCCAAAATATCTACCCCGCCCCTTCCCCCTTCCCACCCCCTTTTCTCCCTGACCACAAGTCATATTTCCCCTGTTTCCTCCTTCCTCCTTCCTTCCTAAGCTATAGCCACTTCCTCGCTCACGCCGTCTCGCATCCTACCGCCGGGGTCGCCTGTGTCTTCTACAAATACCTCTCCAGTGGTCCTCCTTCGGCGACGACTCCTTCACCACCCAAGTATGCCTCTCTTCTCTCTCTTGGGCTATGACTCAGAATGAAGGATTTTTACTCGGCGGTCGATTTGAGTCATTTCTTCCTCTTGTAGCTCCCCAGGACCATCAGTGGCAGCGAATGGAGCGGGGTGGCTAAAGATCTATCTGCTCGTTGTCACCATCAATCTCCATGCGTGAAGCTAGTTGCGTTTGAATATGTGGACAGTGGGAGGATGTTTCTGGCATGTGCAGAGAAGGTTAGACCCCTCTTTCGTTGCTAGAAATCATTTGTTAGATGTGATTCAGACACTGTCACGATCCCAACCCATTCATACCACACCTTCAACCAAACGCATCCTAAGACAGTGTCACAGTTTGCACCTAGCATCTTAAATTGTTGCCATCCCATCAGCGGTGCCATTAGAAAATTATTTGGCACCGCTTCAGCAGATTGTGCAGCCAACATTGTCCACACATCCGAGCAACCAAGCAGTAAAATACTAAATCTTTATGGCACAAAGGAACTGGGCATCGGAGCAACTACGTGCTTCGGAATCTGGGTCACTAATTTTTTTCCACTGCATCGGCTCGCCAATGCAGGGTACCAGTGCGAGATGTAGCAATAGTTGTCTTTACACCAGTTTTGGCATAAATAGTGGACGGCCTTAGTGCTATTAGTTCTATGTTACTAAATTGGTGCATGTACACACCTGTTAGTATCAATTTGCTGTCATCCAAACATTGTCGCTATGCTGTTGCAACTATTTTTACCTTCCTCATAAAATGTTCAATTTTTTATTTATTGTACATGAGTAAGAACTTGTAGCATTGTTGTAGTTAATTATAGCTTGTGATGTTCTTGAATTTGGTTGTCGTCTCAGTAGCAATTAATTCATTTGCACATTGATCCTTTTGAGAAGATATGTCATAATTAACATGTTTCTTCAGTTTTTCAAAATAGGCATTGGTGATTTTCTATGTTTCTATAAACCCATTTCCCCTACAATTGTTACTGATCTAGTTTTAAATATTATAGGATGAACGGAAGTGTTCTTACTTGGAGTGGGTTGATCAAGAGTGGCCATAGTCTTTGAAGATGTGCCTAGCAAAGCTGTGGAGCATGTATGAGGAAGAGAACACACGTAGGCTTACAGAAAGTGTTGTCAACGCTGAAGAATATTTGAAGATGCGGGATAAAAAGAGGAAGGTGGAGAATGAGCTCAGATTTTTTTAAATCAGAAATTGCTAAGATGGTGTTGGCGAAGGAGGACGCATTTTCCCAGTTGGCCAGTGCAAAACAGGTTCTTACTGGACTGAAAGCAGAGGTAGATAAGACGAGCCTGGATGATCTCGATTAGGGAATTGAATATATTGTTCTAATATTGTTCTTATGAAGTTGGACTAGCTATATGTTGTACTGTGTTGTTTTCATGTAGCTATCGTATTGTGATGTTATAATATATTTATGTGCCTGATATGAAATTGGCAAACAGCTGTTCGATATGAATTGTGAATTTTCGTAATACTAGAATTATTAATTGTAAACTAATAAACCTGCTAAATGTGTCATGAAACTTTGCAAACAATTCTAGCAGTAAAAGCGCTTGTGATGGATAGCCCAATGCCACATAGTTTTCTTCATCAAATCATGTGTGATGTAGTTAATAATTAAAAGCAAACAGTTAACCAAGGCAGAGCATGTGTGATAGTTACACCTTTCACACACGAGCCTACACATAAAACTGTGTGGGATGTAAATACAAACGGAAACGTTTTCCCTGGATTGACTGTGTGGGATGTACATAAGAACGAAAACATATTCCTTGGATTGACTTTGTGTGATATACATACGAATAAAAACGCTTTCCCTAGATTGACTGTGTGGGATGAACATAAGAACGGAAACGTATTCCTTGGATTCACCATGTGGGATGTACATACCTATAGAAATGATTGAGTTTCGATGCCTCACCCAATCGCACACGGCCCCAGCATGTGTCCCAGGAGGGCCTATCCTCGACGATTTCTGAGTCGTGTGGGAAGGACCCCCCTATCGCCCACACTCACTTGGCGAGTTTCCAAATGTCATCGTGGAAAGGGGCTAAAAACCGTTTGTATAGCACCGACGCGTACCAGTGACACTTCAATTTTGAACTGTGGGTGTTGTATGAATACCTTCCTCGCCTCCTGACCATGCATGTGGTTTTAGAGGTAATCATTAGTGAACTTCTTTGGAAAGGCCTGAAAACAAGGTTGTGCATAAATATCTTCTCTATATTGGAAATGGGGCAAAGGAATAAAAAAGGCAAGGTATAATAGTTAGTACCATCCTGTAGTGAACTGATGTCTTTTTCATTGTGCAGACAAAGATCTTGTTGTTTTTTGTCGCTAATTTCTTTATCCTAACAATCTTTCTTAGTTTCTTCACTTGACTGATATTCATGGACAACTCATTTCACCATATGCAAAAAGGGTCGAATAGTGGGTCAAAACCTCTGACAGCAGGACCTACATGTGCAAGACCAAATTGATAAAAACCTAGATATTAGAAAGGTTCCTACAATTGCACAATAATGTGCTATTAGACAATGGACCATGCACGTGCTAACCTCGATTGTAAACCTCAGTGCTTCCCATTGTTTCCCTGCAACACATATAAGGTAGTTACTCATCAGGTTAAGTAAGGGTCTGCATGCTATCAGTAAAATATGTTGATGAAAAATAAGCACATTGCAGATTCGTCAGATTAATTCAAGCCACATGGAAAACCCATTTATCCAAATCAAGCATGATTAAGAACTAGGAAATATAGCACTTGTATATGTTTCTCATGTATTAAGTGCAGCCAAATTCGATTTATTCCTCACATGCACAACAATATAAAATTGTACCCACGACAATTAGACATCCATTGCAGAATTGAACCAAGCAGTTAACTAAACACCACAACAAATGAACCAAACATTAACTGATCACCACATTGCACAATATAACATACTCCTAATAGAAGATCAGACAGTTAACCAAACCAAGCATGCTTAACAACTTGGAAATATAGCAATTGTATTTGTTTCTCATGTATTTAGTACAGCCAAATTCAATTTATTTCTCACATGGTATACAATAACAGAATGCACCAACCGCAATTGAACATCGCATTCCAGAATTGAACCAAATAGCCAACCACGTCGCATCGTAGGCGCGCGAGGCATCGACGGTGGCTTCGACGGCGAGGTGCTCCTCCAAGATCTGGGGATCGATACGAATGGCAGCCATCGCGACCTCATCCGCGCGTGTGGCCGCGATTTGCTTCTCCACTTCCAAATGCTCCTTGAGATCATGGCTATACTACGCACACCATGGCTTAGGGCGGCACTTATTTGGTGGAGGGGTCGGTGATTTGGGTGGAAGGTGTCGAGTCGGCGGTCGGGTCATGTGGGATGTGGAAGGAGGAGGAGGATGGGGGTCGGGTGTGGATTACGTGCCTGGATAGGTGAGGCCAAGCATCGTGAAGGAGGGTCGCCGACGAGGAGGCGGCACTGCAAGCATGGAGTGAAGGTTTCAACTTGGAAAGGAAGGCGGAAACAGGGGAAATGTGGCTTTTGGCAAGGGGGAGGGGGTGGGGAGGTAGATATTTCCGCGTAAGCAGAAATTTTGGAATCGCTTCAATGAAAAAAATGGCGCCCAAAGTGTCATCAGACATAGTCCCTTATTCAGAACTGTGTATGATATGTGAACATCACAAACAATTTAGATAGCTTAACCCGTGTGTGATGAGTTTGAACGTCAAAAATTTTGGTTCGAATTTCCCTGGTTACAGTGGTCATCCACGTCATTGCATAATTTGGGTAAACAAAGGAGACTACAGCATACCCACACTTCTTAATCGACCAAGTTCAGCAATTAAATAGAGCTAGCTGACCTAAACATTACACTAACAAATTAATGACCAGCGCTCTTAATTAAACAAAACAAAGAGTACTACAACGGATGGTGCTCGTCGATCTTCGCCGCTGCCTCCATGTCCAGCTCGCGCCCGACGGTCTCCTGGGGAAGGGGCTCCATGGCATCAATTGCACCATACTCGGCAAGCATCTCGCCATCCGCGTCCGCCATATCTTTGGAATAGGCCGCTGAGGGAGTCCTGGACTAAGGGGTCCTCGGGCGTCCGGCCTGTTAACTATGGGCCGGACTGATGGGCTGTGAAGATACGAAGACCGAAGACTGCACCCGTGTCCCAATAGGACTCTCCTTGGCGTGGAAGGCAAGCTTGGCGACCAAATATGTACATTCCTTTCTTTGTAACTGACCTTGTGTAACCCTAGATCCTCCCGGTGTCTATATAAACCGAAGGACTTAGTCCGGAGGGATATATTCATTACCATAGCCATACAAGCTAGACCTCTAGGGTTTAGCCATTACGATCTCATGGTAGATCAACTCTTGTAATACTCATATTCATCAAGATCAATCAAGCAGGAAGTAGGGTATTACCTCCATAGAGAGGGCCCGAACCTGGGTAAACATCCTGTCCCATGTCTCATGTTACCATCGACCCTAGACGCAAAGTTCGGGACCCCCTACCCGAGATCCGCCGGTTTTGACACCGACATTGGTGCTTTCACTGAGAGTTCCACTGTGACGTCGATGACAGGATCGATGGCTCGCCTTTTCTCAAGGATAATATCACCATCGGAGGAGCACTGGCCCCAGGCCAAACCCTCCGGCTGGGCGGCTTTACCATGACCGCCCGTTGGATCGTTGAGCCGGCGATGACCTTCCAGGTCATTGAAAATCCCCTTCGTATCGACTCCAAACACTCCAAGCAGATGGATCCAGCGGAGCTTTCGTCCTTAAACGAGCTCCTAGATCGCATCATCGTCCTGGGGGTCGCTACTGACTATGATCGAATTCGGTTTAAACCCGATCAAAGAGAAATCAAATCTCCACCGATCACCCACCAGATAGCGATAGTCGAGGAGCAAGACGACAACTCTTCCTCCATACTAAGGACGGACTATGTCTGGATCTCCGGTTTCGAAGAGCCGGACACCCACCTGCGAGGAGATGCATCCTGCCCTCCGAACATAGAATTAGACGACGGGACTAAGAAATCAGTGGATATCCCGGAGCCCGATCTGTTAAGTTCGGAAGACCTTCAGACTCTGGATCCAAAATTGGGTCAGGGTTCAGATTTAAAACCACCCACCCACCCGAATATTAGCGCTCTCACGAACATACGGCAGCAATCTCAGGAGACGGTCCACCACTTCTGGGCCAGATTCCTTCTTGTCAAAGACAAGATTAAAGATTGCAGTGACGAGGAAGCGATCTTAGTGTTCCGCAACAATTGCATGGACGAAGCAATCCTCAACGCCATCAACCGCCATCGCATACTACACTTCGCTGACTTGGCAACTATCGTACAGAAGTACAACACAATGGAAAGCGCGTGGAAAACTCAGACAGCCCGTTGGGAACCATCGGTCCCCACTCAACCCCTCATTCAGGCAAAAAGGGCCCACCCTTGTAACACGCCTGACTCAATAGTAAAGAAATATAAGTCCAGTACGGGACGCGGAACCGTTCTGGAAGGATGGCTCGATGGGCCATGCAAAATACACGCAACACCGGATAACATACCAACACATAGCCTTAGAGCATGTTGGATACTCCGGTAAGTGGCCAAGAGCGGTGAGGATATCCTCACCAAGAATACCCCAGAACAACACCCCCTAGAAGACGACGACCCCAAGGTACTGACGGTCTTCGAGACATTCGCCTCAAACAATAGGCGCAAAAGAGTACTATGCGGACTCGCCGAAGTCTGTCAAATAGCAGCAATAAACCCTTGGAACGACACGGCTATAACTTTCAATGCCGGCGACGACCCAAAATACAGGACAGTCCGAGCACCAGCCACCTTGGTCCTCAGTCCAATCATGGATGGCTTCCGGCTCACCAAGGTTCTCATGGACGGCGGCAGCGGACTAAACCTCATCTATGAGCCTCATCTATGAGGACACACTCCACAAAATGGAAATAGACATGAGCCGCATCGAGCAAAGCAGCACGACCTTCCGAGGAATCATTCCCAGTCAGGAGGCGCGGTGTGCGGAAAAAATCACACTTGACGTGGTATTCGGCACTCTGGAGAATTACCGGTCTGAAGAGATAACCTTCCAAGTGGCCCCTTTCAACAGTGGATATCACGCCCTGTTGGGGCGAGATGCTTTTACACGCTTCCAAGCTATACCACATTACAGGTACATGAAGCTCAAGATGCCCGGGCCCAACGGCATAATCACTCTCGTCAGTGTTCCGGATACAGCACTCCACGCCGAAAACAAAACCGCATCCCTCACCCTCGAGGCATTATCTGAGGCCCTCGCGGCCGAAGAACTAACCGCACTACGCTCCATGGTGGATAGGGAGGACGTGATCTTAGACAAACGATCCAAATCCACCTCCTTCAAACCGGCAGAAGAAATAGTGAAATTCTAGGTGCACCCAACCGACCCCAAGAAGATAGCATCTATTAGGGCACAACTAGACCCAACGGTCGACGCCGCACTACGAGATTTTCTTCGTGAAAACTGGGATATATTCGCCTGGCACCCTTCTGACATTCCAGGAATCCCGCACAAGCTGGCCGAACACAACCTCAATATATTAAAGGGATACAAACCAGTCAAACAAGCACTGCGACGCTTTTCCGAACCCAAACGCCAAGCTATGGGGGAGGAGCTAGCCAAGCTAATTGAGGCCGGATTCATTAGAGAAATAAAACATCCGGACTGGCTAGCAAATCTAGTGATGGTACCAAAGAAGGACAAATCCTGGCACCTGTGCATCGAATTTAAAGACCTCAATAAGGCTTGCCCTAAGGATCCCTTCCCCTCCCCCGCATTGATCAAATCATTGATGCTACCGCAGGACACGACTCACTGTGTTTCCTCAATGCATATTCCGGATACCATCAAATCAAACTGAAGGAGTCCAATCAAGCTGCAACAGCATTCATCACCCCATATGGGCCATTCTGCTTCAACACCATGCCCTTCGGGCTCAAGAATGCTGGCGCCACCTACCAACGCATGATCCAAACATGCCTGGAGAAACAGATTAGAAAGACAGTTGAAGCTTATGTGGACGACGTCATAATCAAGACAAGGCATGGAGAAACACTAATAGACGACCTACGTCTCACATTTGACAATCTTCGTGCATACGACATTAAGCTCAATCCGGAAAAATGTGTTTTTGGTGTCCCCGCAGGAAAGCTGCTGGGCTTCATCGTTTCCAATAGAGGAATTGAAGCAAATCCATCCAATATCCGAGCTCTCACAATTGGCTACACCAACAGACCTTAAACAAGTCGAAAAACTCGCGGGTTGCGTGGCAGCTTTAAGCCACATTATCTCCAGATTGGGAGAAAAGGCATAGCCACTCTATCGCCTTCTACGGCTAACCGATCACTTCGAGTGGACGGACGCGGCAACAGCCGGAATGGAAGAAATAAAACCCTTCTAGCGAGCAACCCAATCCTGGCCGCGCCGAACGTTGGCGAACCCATGTTACTATACATATCGGCAACACATCAGGTGGTGAGCATCGTGCTCGTCGTTGAACGAGAACAAGACAGACACAAATTCCCGCTTCAGAAGCCAGTATACTACATATCCACTATCCTTACACCATGCAAATCCCGATACCCCCATTATCAAAAGATAGCATACGCAGTCTTCATGGCATCCCAAAAGCAACGACACTACTTCCAGGAGTGTTCGATCACGGTGGCTTCTGAAGTACCACTCAACGACATAATAAACAACCGCGATGCCACGGACCGGATTGCCAAATGGGCCATTGAGCTCCTTCCATTTGATATTGCATACAAACCACGTCGAGCTATTAAATCCCAAGTACTGGCTGACTTCATCATCGAATGGACAGAGGCCGAACTCCCTAAAGAGTATGGCACATATTCCGATTGGGTTATGTATTTTGATGGCTCCAAAATGCTGGCAGGGCTAGGAGCGGGCGTCCTTTTAATGTCCCCCACTGGAGACGTCGTTCAGTACGTACTCCAAGTACTATCCATAGACTCCAGTAATGCAGCCGAATACGAGGCCTTATTGCATGGCCTCCAGATGGCTGTCTCCATGGGCATACAGTGCCTGGAAGTGCGCGGGGACTCAAACCTTGCAATATCTCAAATAAATGGAGACTTCAGTGCCAAAGATCCGAAGATGGCGGCTTATCGTAATGTCATCTGAAAAATGTCAGCTCGATTCAAGAGACTCGAGTTCCATCACGTGGCCTAAGAAAGTAATAAAGCAGCGGACGTTCTTGCTCGTATCAGTGCCAAGCGCGACCCCGTCCCACCTAAAATCTTTCTAGAAAGGCTTTTTAAGCCATCCGTGGTGTGACAGGGGCAAAGCGGCAACACTAGTCTGGATCCGAACACAACACCAGATTCTAAACACACCGATATCATCGGAGGATCAGCCGCCGAAATAACACCGTCGGCCCATCTCATTATGGCAGTCATTGCCCCATGGACCGAACCCTTCTTGGCCTACCTTTATAAGAAGGAACTTCCTGAGGATCAGAATGAGGCCCGCTGAGGGAGTCCTGGACTAAGGTCTCCTCGGGCGTCCGACCTGTTAACCATGGGCCGGACTGATGGGCTGTAAAGATACGAAGACCGAAGACTGCACCCGTATCCGGATGGGACTCTCCTTGGCGTGGAAGGCAAGCTTGGTGACCGTATATGTAGATTACCTTTTTGTAACCGAGCTTGTGTAACCCTAGATCCTCCCGGTGTCTATATAAACTGGAGGACTTAGTCCGGATAGGATACTCATTATCATAGCCATACAAGCTAGACCTCTAGGGTTTAGCCATTATGATCTCAAGGTAGATCAACTCTTGTAATACTCATATTCATCAAGATCAATCAAGCAGGAAGTAGGGTATTACCTCCATAGAGAGGGCCCGAACCTAGGTAAACATCCTGTCCCTTGTCTCCTGTTACAATCAACCTTAGACGCACAGTTCGGGACCCCCTACCCGAGATCCGCCGGTTTTGACACCGGCATTGGTTCTTTCATTGAGAGTTCCTCTGTGCTATCACTAAAAGGTTTGATGGCCCCTTCAATCGTCAATAATGACGCTGTCCAAGGAGAAACTTTCCTCCCCGGACAGATCTTCGTATTCGGCGGCTTCGCACTGCGGGCCAACTCGTTTGGCCGTCTGGAGCAGATCGAAAGCTACGCCCCGGCCATCAAGTCAGATTCGGGAGCTTGAACTACGTTGCGGACATCCGTGGAGACTTGATCTTCGGCGGACTCGAGACCGCGGTATCCGCTCCCGGTCACCCAAATGATCATGACCTAAATCTGTCATCTGGCCGCATCCAGGAGATTGCTCCTGTAACCGCTCTGGACCTACATCCGGAGCAAGCCGCGCCATCCAAGGACAAGAGGATCGACCCCACTACCGAGGCCACATATTCCACATTGTTGGAGCCGCACATAGACTCAACCTCTCATGATGTCTTTGTCATCGGAACTCCGGACTCGTCTCCGGCTGTAAGTTCCGAACCACATGAGCCCGCGGACGCCGAACTTGATCGTTTATCGATCTTCAAGTTCAGTGCCGCAGACATCTTCCAGCACTCGCCCCTGGGCGATGTGCTAAACTCATTAAAGAACCTGTCCTTGGCAGAGGACTCACACCCGAACTATATCCGGTTCGAACTAGGGGCTAACGGTGGAGAATTTTGCTTCCCACCCGCCACCCACTTCATTGCCACGGTCGAGGATTTGACCGACACACTCGATTACGGCCCCGAGGACATCAACGGTATGGACGACGATGACAGAAAAGAAGAGGCCCAGAACCCGCCGTTCACCGGACACTGGACGGCCACTTCCTCATACGATGTATACATGGTGGATGCACCAAAGGAGAACAGCGGCAATGACAAGGAAGATCCAGCCGAGGATAAACCTTCCGAAATACAATCCAAGCGCTGGCATCAGCGATGCCGCTCTAAGTCACGCCGCAGTAAAGACAGCAACACCGGCACATGAGAAGATAATACTCCAGAAGGTGCCAAAGACAACGAAGACCCCGTTGAAATAGCTAATGAACAAGATGAACGGGAAGATGGGCAGGCCAGCCTTGGCAAGTAGGCCACACATGAAGACTCAGAAGACGGAAGTTATCTTCCACTCTCCGAGGATGAGGTGAGCCTCGGCACTGACGATTTCATCGTGCCTGAGGAACCTCTGGAGCAGGAGAGCTTCAAGCGCTAGCTAATCGCCACGGCAAGGAGCCTAAAAAAGAAGCAGCAGTAGCAGCTTCAAGTTGACCAAGATCTGCTTAATGATAAATGGACGGATGTCCTAGAAGCCGAAGAGTACGACCTCAAGCACCCAACCAAAAGCTACCCAAAGCGCAAATTGCTACCTCAGTTTGACGAGGAGGCGCCGAACTACATACCTCCATCATACAATGCGGCTGAACGACCACCACATGGTCGAGACAAAACAGCAACTCACGCCGAACACCAGCCAGCCCCACCTCAGCGCATAGGCAGAGGTAAATTAGCCCATGGCCATACATATGACCTCCAGCAAACCCTAAACAATAAACCAGGACATACTAGATCAATCTATGGATCGCGAGGGCATGCCTCGACACGCGACGACGGCCACCTATTCGGACGTGACAAACTTAGTCATGCGTGGGCCGAAAACCGCAGATGGACTCCATCAGAGCTACGTCACGTTACGGCCCGATATGGAGGCGCCGCACACCCTCATTGCTTCACTGATGAGGTCCTGGATCATGATTTTCCAGAAGGGTTCAAACCCGTGAATATAGAATCATATGATGGAACCACGGACCCCGCGGTGTGGATCGAAAACTTCATTCTCCACATTCATATGGCCCGCGGCGATGACCTCCACGCCATAAAATACCTCCCTTTAAAACTCAAGGGGCCCGCTCGGCACTGGCTCAACAGTCTGCCTGCAAATTCCATTGGCAGCTGGGAGGACTTGGAAGAGGCCTTCCTCGATAACTTCCAAGGTACATATGTTCGACCTCCGGACGCTGATGACTTAAGCCATATAGTTCAATAGCCCGGAGAGTCCGCCGGGAAATTCTGGACTAGGTTCTTAACTAAAAAGAACCAAATCATCGATTGTCCGGATGCCGAAGCCCTACTAGCCTTCAAACGCAGCATCCGCGACGAATGGCTCGCTCGCCACCTCGGCCAAGGAAAGCCAAAATCCATGGCAGCCCTCACAGCACTCATGACCCGCTTTTGTGCGGTCGAGGACAGTTGGTTGGCCCGTAGCAAAAACAATGCAAGTGACACCGCCCCCCTGAAGCTAAAACTAGCAAAGACAAGTCTCGACGCAATAGATATAAGCGCCGAAACAACAGTGATAACACCGAGGACACGACAGTCAATGCTGGATTCAGGGGCTCTAAGTCCGGTCAGCGGAAGAAGCCGTTCCAAAAGAACAATTCAGGCCCATCCAGCTTGGACCGCATACTTGATCGTCCGTGCCAGATTCATGGCACCCCAGACAACCCACCCAATCATACAAATAGAGATTGCTGGGTTTTTAAACAGGCTGTCAAATTGAACACCGAGAACGGGGAAAAGGGATCGCAAAGCAAGGACGATGACGAAGAGCCCCAGCAACTGAACACAGGGGGACAGAAGAAGTTTCCCCCTCAGGTTAAAATGTTGAACATGATATACGCTACCCACATCCCCAAGAGGGAGCGCAAGCGTGCGCTCAGGGATGTCTATGCGATAGAACCAGTCGCCCAAAAATTTAACCCATGGTCGTCATGCCCGATCACCTTTGATCGTTGGGATCATCCGACCAGTATCCGTCACGGTGGCTCAGCCGCACCGGTCTTAGACCCGATAATTGATGGGTTCCACCTAAATCACGTCCTTATGGACGGAGGTAGCAGCCTTAACCTGCTCTATCAGGATACAACACGAAAAATGGGCATTAACCCACCCCGCATCAAGCCCACCAGGACTACCTTCAAAGGAGTCATACCAGGTGTAGAGGCCTGCTATACGGGCTCAATCACACTCGAAGTTGTCTTCGGATCTCCGGACAACTTCTGAAGCGAGGAGTTAATCTTCGATATCGTCCCCTTTCGCAGCGGCTATCACGCACTGCTCGAACAAACTGCGTTTGCTCGATTCAACGCAGTACCACACTATGCTTATGTCAAGCTCAAGATGCCCGGTCCACGCGGCGTCATAACAGCCAACGGAAATATGGAACGCTCCCTCCGTACAGAAGATCACACAGCCGCCTTAGCAGCAGAAGTACAGAGCAGCCTTCTCAAGCAGAACCTTAACTCGGCCGCCGAGCCCACGGACACCGTTAAGAGGGTCCGAACTACTCTGCAGTAGGAGAGCTCGGCTCGTCAGGAGCTCGACTAGCAATCTGGCCTCCATCGCAGTTCCGCTCAAGTGGTGGCATTCGCGCCGCGTGTACATAACTAAGTGCTCATAATCCGATGGGCATCGACGGAGGCATAGCTAGCTTGTGGTCCGTAGTACGGCTCAACCGACGTCGGATACACATATACTTCCATTTTTGCTTGTTTCCTTTCTAGGTCTCAATCCCATAGGCACCATATGATGCCCTGGTCATCGGTCCTCTTGAAGGATAAACACACCAAGACGGCGAGAAACACAGACATATGGGGGATTTTTGAGGTGATTCCATTAACGGTAACTTTACCTGTCTTTTAGGACCCACATGCAGCTCGCCCTTGGTTTCGGCATGTCAAATAGCCTGTTGCTTATCGCACTACCTGTATAAACGCGCTTTGACGTGCTAATTAAATTACAATGAGAACAGTTTGTAGCTGGAGCTTTAGGACCCGGGCCCTTTACCTTTGTACCTTCTCTGTTTTCTTTCTCTTTTTTAGCTCCCCTATGGATAACCCTATCAGGTAGAACCCGTACACTTTGGTACGTTTCATGTTCGCCAGGGGCTGCACAGCACCCCACACTATGGCAACAAAAGTCCGAACACTTTTTATAAATATAGTTCGGCACCCTGAATTCAGCATTATATGCATTGGCTCCGAATCATGTCTTTGGTCAATAGTTGGGTTGCCCGGCTCCTGTACTTGCTACCTTACGTTCCACTATATCAGCTAAGGTAGTAAAGGGAGAACTACTGTGATTGTGCCTTGGTTTATCCAAAGGAGCACCTTAGTAGAGAAAGCCGAAAACTGACTGTCATGACGCGGCGCGAGCCGGTCAGCTGTTCGGAGGTCGCAAATCGTTGGAGATTTCTTCCGCATTACGCGAATGATTGGTACTTCCCGATCAGACGCTTATAGCACTCTAGTTTGGATACTAGGGGTTGTGCCCATGTTTTTGTTTTTATTGTCGCACTCCTATGGCTAAGTGAGGGCGTTACAGTCGCATAGTCTGGTTGCCTGGTTCGTTGCGCTAAACAACTCCTTCAAGGACCATCAAATTAGATCAAGATTGTTTAGATTCCATCCCGAACACCCCCGTACTACCTACGTGGGGGCAGAAGCCGACGACTAGTTAACCATCAGATTTCATACAACACGGCCGCACAGGAAGTAAAAATTTAAAAACATAACTAGCATTATATGGCATAAACACTTTGTTTTACAAGGTAGAGGGAGCTTGAGTACATTCACTCAAAGATAATGTCTTTTGCACAATGGTCTGCAACAATGCGGGATCCCTCTAGGACACCATCAAAATATAACTCGGGTCGGCGGTGCTCCTTCCCCTCAGGTGGCCCCTCGTTCACTAGCTTCTTGGCATCCATCTTCACCCAATGCGTCTTGACGCGGGCAAAGGCCATCCATGCACCTTCGATACAGACCGACCGCTTTATCACCTCAAGACGTGGGCAGGCATCAACAAGCCGCTTCACAAGTCTGAAGTAGCTGCTAGGCATCGGTGCGGTAGGCCATAGTCGGACTATAAGCTCCTTCATGGCCAGCTCGGCTGCCATGTGCAGCTCAACCAGCTGTTTCAGCTGGTCGCTGAAGGACAACGGATGTTCTGGTCCAAGATATTGAGACCAGAACAGCTTCTCCGTAGAACTCCCTTCTTCGGATCGATAGAACTCGGAAGCACCTGATATGCTACGCGGCAAATCCGTAAACGCCCCTAGAGAACTCCAAATTCGGGTAAGTAATAGGAATGTTTCCTTCACAGACTTGCTTTGCATAATGAAAGCCTTACCCGCCGCGATCTTCCGGGCCTCCTGGATTTCCTGAAGGGCGCTTTGGGCTTCGGCTCGAGCCTCCTGCGCACTCTAGAGGGCCTTCGCAAGTTCGGACGCTTGCGTCTTGTAATCACACTCCAAGGACTCACACTTCTTGACGGCGTCCTGGAGCTCTTGCTGAAACTCGCCAACCCGGGCCTCATGCTTCTTGCGCCTGGAGCGTTCCTTGGCCGCTTTGTCCTCGGCCTTCTTTAATGCCTTCTTGAGGGCCGCCACATCGGTCGTGGCCCCTAATAAAGTTCATGGCACTTTAGTCATCATGAACCATTCATCCTTCTTAAACATACACACAGGTTATGACATACCTTTGCTGTCGTCCAGCTGCTTCTTCATGAGGCCGAGCTCTTTCTCGGTCCGCTCCAGGTTCTACTTCAGTCCGGAGACCTCCGCAGTGTGAGCGGCAGTAGCCAGTAGTGACGCTTGCTTGTTCACAACAACATATTATGTTAGACTCCTGTGAAAATTATTTTGATCCCCTGTTCGGATTTTCCTTTCCGGACACCGAACAGAGCATCAGGGGCTACTGTCCACATTGTGATATTTTTTCTACAATTGTTACCTCAAAGCCTGTTAAAAGGCTAGTGCAGGCCTCAATCAGTCCGCTTTTGGCGGACTGAACCTTTTTGATCACCGTACCCATAAGGACACGGTGCTCATCCACAATGGCAGCGCCCTGCAGTGCCTCCAGCAGATTGTCTGATGCCTCTGGTTGGACAGAGGTCATCGGTGGAACAGACACACCTCCTCCTTTCGGGGAAGGCCGCTCGCTGGACTCCAGAGCCGTATAGGTCTTCGGAATGGTATCCGGCTGAGGGCCGAAGAGAACTTGGCCCCCACTGCCAGTCCCTATGGGGGCTTTTTCCCCCATGCGTCCGGCAGCCGACGAGTCATCCTACGGCGCCACCTTAACGATTTCTGGAATCTTCCCTGGTCTAGGAATATCCTTTGGGACGCCACCTCGTCATCACCCTTGGGTGAGGCAGAATGAGCGAGCAGCGGAGACATGCTAGCCATCTTCTTTGAGTCTAGCAAATCCTCTATTGAGGATCGCGGGGAGCTGTCGTGGGCCGGACTGTAATGGCATAGTTTAAACATATTAATATTATAAACTGGAAAGGCTAGTTATTGGGAGGTGCATAGGGTTTTGGTACTTACGAGGCAGCCCGGGGCTTGGTCCGGGGCATTCGCTCCAGACTACTTTCTACATCCCATGCAGAGTTATCCACAAGGGAGCCCTTCCCCCTCTTGGGCGCCTTCGCCTCCAGATTTGTGGAGGCCTCTCTTTTGTTCTTTCCCCCTCTGGGGGGAAGTCGCTTTCTTCTTCCTCCTCCTCGTCGTCTTCGGTGACCGAAGAGTCAATCTCGTCTTCGGACGGCATGTCCGAAGCGCCCTTTCGGCGAAGACCACTCCTGCTCCCTTTTGACGTCTTCTTAGCCTTCTTCTCCGGCACATCATAAGGCGCCGGGAATAGCATCTTCTTTAGGACTGGGGTTTCCTCGTCTTCGGGAAGTGGAGCGGGATAATTAACCCACTCCGCTATGTCGATCCAGGCCTGAAAATTGATAGGAAGGCTTAGACTCCTTCCCAAAATATGCCAGTAAAGGCTATACCTTGAATACATGAAATAACTTACAGAATTGGCCTGGCGCTTTAAGCTGAGCCCGCGATCTTCGGTCGTGGGTGGTGGTGTCTCGCCGGCCTTGAAGAGCACTTTCTAGATATCTTCGTGCGTTGTGCCGAAGAGCTCTCATAGTGTATGGTGCTTGGCCGGATCGAACTCCCACAAATAGCAAGTCTGGTGCTGGCACGGAAGGATCCGGCGAATGAGCATAACCTGGATCATGTTAACGAGTTTGATCCTCTTGGTTAGCATGTTCTGAACACCCAGTCAGCTCGCTCGAAGAGCCCCAGGTGAGGCCCTTCTCTTGCTAGGAGGTAAGCCGCAGCGGAGTTTCGGATCGGAATTCGGGGGCCGCCGCCCAGTTGGTGTCGTGCGGCTCGCTGATGAAGCACCACCCCGACTGCCACCCCTTCACTGTCTCCACAAAGGAACCTTCGGGCCATGTAATGTTGGGCATCTTGCCCACCATGGCACCACCGCACTCTGCTTGTTGGCCTCTCACCACCTTTGGCTTTACATTGAACGTCTTCTGCCATAGGCCGAAGTGAGGCGGGATACGGAGGAAAGCCTCGCAAACGATTATGAATGTTGATATGTTGAGGACAAAATTAGGGGCTAGATCATGGAAGTCTAGCCCGTAGTAAAACATCAGTCCACGGACAAATGGGTGGAAGGGAATCCCAGTCCACGGATGAAGTGTGCAAGAAATACAACCCTCTCATGGGGCTCTGGGGTAGGAATGATCTGTCCTTCGGTCGGGATACGGTGAACGATCTCCTTGGCTAGGTATCTGGCCTCTCGAAGCTCCCTGATGTCTTTCTTCTTGACAGAAGAAGCCATCCACTTGCCACCAGCTCCTGATCCGTACATGGTTGGAGTGTTTTCTCCGACGGGTGAAGCTAGAACTTGGGCGCTGGAGCTCAAGAGTGGAAAGGCAGGAAGAAGGCATGGGGGAAGAAGGAGGAATCTTATCTCCTTATAAGGGCAGTGAATATTGAACGCCACCCCACTCGCCTCAAAATTCGCCTGCTCCCGAGGGCTGTGTAAACAGCACGGTTGGGTTACCCACGCTCGTATTGATGAGAATCCCCCGATAAGGGGAAACGATCTCTGCTTTGACAAGACGTTCCAATGGCAACCGCGTCTCGAAACGTGGAGCAGCACGCAAAAAAGGTTCAAAATTATGACTGGATGGACGTGATGTCATGTTGTAAAAGTTGTCAGCGGATTGGACTCGTGTATTATTATATTCTCTCTACGGTTGTTTGTGGTGTGTGTTATAGATCCAGACACGATCAATTTGTCCGAAGACTATTTTGGAGTTCGGAAGGAGGAACCCGCCTTGCAATGCCGGAGACAGCACTACGCCCCGGATACCTTGTTATTGAAGCTAGGTTCAGGGGCTACTGAGGGAGTCCTGGACTAAGGGGTCCTCGGGCATCCGGCCTATTAACCATGGGCCGAACTGATTGGCTGTGAAGATACGAAGACCGAAGACTGCACCCGTGTCCGGATGGGACTCTCCTTGGCGTGGAAGGCAAGCTTGGCGACTGGATATGTAGATTCCCTTCTTTGTAAGCGACCTTGTGTAACCCTAGATCCTCCCGATGTCCATATAAACCGGAGGACTTAGTCCGGATAGGACACTCATTATCATAGTCATAGAAGCTAGACCTCTAGGGTTTAGCCATTACGATCTAGATCAACTCTTGTAAAACTCATATTCATCAATATCAATCAAGCAAGACGTAGGGTATTACCTCCATAGAGAGGGCCCGAACCTGGGTAAACGCCGTGTCCCTTGTCTCCTGTTACAATCAACCTTAGACGCACAGTTCGGGACCCCCTACCCAAGATCCGTCGGTTTTGACACTTACACCCGCCGCATTGGCCGGCGTTCGAAGGCCTACAAGGTTCACGACAGAGAGCTCTATAAGAAAAGCGCTACTGGAGTCCTTCAAAGATGTATCTCCGAGGAGGAGGGGTGGCAACTCATGGCTGAGATTCATGCCGGTCTTGGCGGGCACCACGCCGCAGCTTGGGACCTTGTTAGCAAGGCCTTCCCTACAGGGTTTTATTGGGCGACGGCCCGAGCAGATGCACATGACCTTGTCCAACGTTGCGTCGGATGCCAACTCTTCGCCAACCAAAGCCATATGCCCCCACTGTCCTACAAACAATCCCCATCACTTGGCCTTTTGCGGTCTGGGGACTGGATATGGTTGGACCCCTTAAAGGAGGAAGCCATAATAAAAAATATCTGTTGGCCATAGTGGATAAATTCACTAAGTGGATAGAGGCCAAACCGGTTAAAACGGCCGAGTCCGGGCCGGCGATAGAATTCATATCCGGTGTCGTAGACCGTTATGGTGTTCCACACATCATCATCACTGATAACGGCTCCAACTTCACAGCCGATGAAGTGAAAACCTGGTGCGCTAATCTGAGCATCAAGCTCGGTTACGCCTCTGTCTATCATCCGCAAACAAACGGTCAAGTCGAACGAGCTAATGGTCTTATTATGAGCGGCATCAAGCCTAGACTAGTGCGGTCTTTGAAAGAATCAAACAAGCACTGGGTTGAGGAGCTCGACTCCGTACTCTAGGGGCTGCGGACCACGCCCAATCGTACTACCGGATACACACCTTTCTTTATGGTGTATGGCGCAGAGGCAGTGTTATCCTGCGACATTATTCTTGACTCGCCTCGAGTGCGCATGTATGAAGAGAGAGAGGATGAGCTCGATCGACATGACAGTTTAGATGTCTTGGAGGAGGAGCGCAACGTCGCAAAAGCCCGTTCCACATTCTATCAACAACAGGCTCGCAAGTATCAAAGCAGAGAAGTGTGGGCCAAGGCTTATAACATTGGCGAACTCGTTCTACGTCTGTCAGAGAAGAAAAGGGACAAACTCAAGCCCAAGTGGGAGGGTCCATTCATTATTGACAAAGTTCTCACTGGAGGAGCGTACCGCCTGCGTGATGTGTCAGACAATCGCCTAGAGCCGAACCCCTGGAATGCATCCAGACTCCGAAGATTCTATGCCTAGAGCCGAACCCTTTGTTCGTCACCTTCCCCCTGTTGTTTCCTTCATTTTTTAAATCTTTTCGTTTTTTTCTCTTTAGCCTTAAAGCTTTCGGGCGGTTAGACCGCGCACCCCTGACGCAGACATCTTCAAATATGTGTGTCCATTATACCTGGGGGCTTCTTGTACAGAAGCTTGCTATTATTCTCCGAGCATCAAGCTCATCACATATGCATTTTTCCCATATGTACCTTTTCTTCGCCATTATATGCATCGATATGACTTAAGTTTTGGCCAGGCTGGGTTGCCTGGCTCCTGTGCTTATGCCCTACGTTCCCGTTAGTTTGGCTAGGGCATAAAGGGAGCACCTCTGCGATTGTTACTGTCGGGTCATCCAAATGTGTACTTCAGACTAGGTGAAGCCGAAAGCTAGCGTTCTTAAGGGAATATTCGGTCGGTGGATTAAAGATGTTTTTTGCATTCACTCCATTGCGAACCCCCAGAATATACTGCGATTTTTTCAATCACAGTTCAGAATTGCACTATAACGCATGTACACTGATACATCTCCCTCGTATCTACTTTTCCAAACACTTTTGCCCTTGTTTTGGACTCTAACTTGTATGATTTGAATGGAACTAAACCGGACTAACGCTGTTTTCAGCAGAATTTCCATGGTGTTGTTTTATGTGCAGAAAACAAATATTCTCGGAATGACCTAAAACTCCATGGGATGTCTTAGAAAAAACAATAAAAAATCCTCGCCAAAGATGAAGACCAGGGGGCCGACACCCTTCTCACGAGGATGGGGGGCGCCCCCCCCCCCAGGGCACACCCCCCTACTTCGTGGGCCCCCTGGAAACCCTCCGACGCCAACTCTATATATTCGCTTTCGGAGAGAAAAAAATAGGAGAGAAGAAATCATCGCGTTTTACGATACGGAGCCGCCGCCAAGCCCTAAAACCTCTCGGGAGGGCTGATCTGGAGTCCGTTCGGGGCACCGGAGAGGGGGATTCGTCGCCGTCGTCATCATCAACCATCCTCCATCACCAATTTCATGATTCTCACCGCCGTGCGTGAGTAATTCCATCGTAGGCTTACTGGACGGTGATGGGTTGGATAAGATTTATCATGTAATCGAGTTAGTTTTGTTAGGGTTTGATCCCTAGTATCCATTATGTTCTGAGATTGATGTTGCTATGACTTTGCTATGCCTAATGCTTGTCACTAGGGCCCGAGTGCCATGATTTCAGATCTGAACCTATTATGTTTTCATGAATATATGTGAGTTCTTGATCCTATCTTGCAAGTCTATAGTCACCTACTATGTGTTATGATCCGGCAACCCCGAAGTGACAATAATCGGGACCACTCCCGGTGATGACCATAGTTTGAGGAGTTCATGTATTCACTATGTGCTAATGCTTTGTTCCGGTTCTCTATTAAAAGGAGGCCTTAATATCCCTAAGTTTCCAATAGGACCCCGCTGCCACGGGAGGGTAGGACAAAAGATGTCATGCAAGTTCTTTTCCATAAGAATGTATGACTATATACGGAATACATGCCTACATTACATTGACGAATTGGAGCTAGTTCTGTGTCACCCTAGGTTATGACTGTTACATGATGAACCGCATCCGACATAATTATCCATCACTGATCCGGTGCCTACGAGTTTTCCATATACTGGTTCTCGCTTATTTACTTTTCCGCTGCTACTGTTACAATCACAACAAAATACCAAAAACATTATTTTTATTGTCTTTACTTTTGTTGTCGTTACCACTACTATCATATTACTTTGCTACTAAACACTTTGCTGCAGATACTAAGTTTCCAGGTGTGGTTGAATTGACAACTCAGCTGTAATACTTGAGAATATTCTTTGGCTCCCCTTGTGTCGAATCAATAAATTTGGGTTGAATACTCTACCCTCGAAAGCTGTTGCGATCCCCTATACTTGTGGGTTATCAAGACTAATTTCTGGCGCCATTGCCGGGGAGCATAGCTCTATTCTTTGAGTCACTTGGGATTTATATCTGCTTATCATTATGAAGAACTTGAGAGATCCAAAAACCAAGATCTATCCCTCAACTACGAGGGGAGGTAAGGAACTGCCATCTAGCTCTGCACTTGATTCACCTTCTGTTATGAGTAAGCTAGCGACACCTACACCTGCTTCTGCTATTCTTTCTGATATGTCGCATGTTATTGATGATGCCACTTCTGCTATGCATGATACTTATGATGAAACTGCTTCTATGCCTGATACTAAAAAGAAGAAAAAGAAAAATGATAGAATTGTGCAAACTTCTAGTGAACCTATTGCTGAACCACCTGATAATCCAAATGATATATCTATGTCAGATGCTGAAACACAATATGGTAATGAACATGAACCTAGTGAAAATGTTAATAATGATGTTCATGATGATGCTCAACCTAGTAATGACAATAATGTAGAAACTGAACCTGCTGTTGATCTTGATAACCCACAATCAAAGAATCAACGTTATGATAACAGAGACTTTGTTGCTAGGAAACATGATAAAGAAAGGGAACCTTGGGTTCAGAAACCCATGCCTTTTCCTCCAAAACCGTCCAAGAAAAAGGATGATGAGGATTTTGAGCGCTTTGCTGAAATGATTAGGCCTATCTTTTTGCGTATGCGATTAACGGGTGTGCTCAAAACAAATCCTTATGCCAAATATATGAAGGATATCATTACTAATAAAAGAAAGATACCGGAAGCTGAGACTTCCACCATGCTTGCTAATTATACTTTTAAGGGTGGAATACCAAAGAAACATGGAGATCCCGGAGTACCTACTATACCTTGCTCCATTAAAAGAAATTATATTAAAACTGCTTTATGTGATCTCGGAGCCGGTGTTAGTGTTATGCCACTCTCTTTATATCGTAGACTTGACTTGAATAAGTTGACACCTACTGAAATATCTTTGCAAATGGCTGATAAATCAACTGCTATACCTGTCGGTATTTGTGAGGATGTGCCTGTTGTGGTTGCAAATGTTACTATTTTAACGGACTTTTTTATACTTGATATTCCCGAGGACGATAGTATGTCTATTATTCTTGGAAGACCTTTTCTTAATACTACAGGGGCTGTTATTGATTGCAACAAAGGCAATGTCACTTTTCATGTTAATGGTAATGAGCATACGGTACACTTTCCAAGGAAACAACCTCAAGTTCATTGTATCAACTCCATTGGAAAAATTCCATCGATTATATTCGGAGGTTTTGAATTTCCTCTTCCTACTGTCAAGAAGAAATATGATATACTTATTATAGGGGATGTGCATATCCCCGTTGAGGTAACTTAGAGTTATTCAAAATTTTGTCCGGTTTCATGATTATCGGAATGAGTTTGTTAACAAGACTTGATCAACCTTGTTAGTGGATTATTTTTGATGAGCATGAGATGGATGAAACTAGAAGCACAAACTTCTGTACCCTCTCTATACTTTCTGTTATTTAGTAGAAATAAAGTAAAAATAGTGTTTTTTTGTCTGTTTCCTGACTTATCCGTGTAATATAAAAATATCCCGAAAATAAAAGTCCTCGGAATGCCATGCCAATTTAATATGATTTTTTTGGGAATATTTGAGGATTTACTGTGCAAAAATTACCGCGGGAGGAGCTGCCACCTGGCCACGAGGGTGGTGGGCGCCCCCCCCCTATAGGGCGCGCCCCCTGCCTCGTGGCCCCACGGTGGCCCTCCTCCACTTATACCAGCACCCATCTTCTTCCTCTGTCTCACACAAACACGAAAAACCAACTCAAGCATGAGTTCCCTCCACTTTTGTTGTGATTTTCGATCTCCTTGCTCAAAGCACCTCCATTGGTCCAATTAGTTTTTGTTCTAGTGCTTTATTCTTTGCAAATTTGTGCTGCATAGGTGACCATGTTCTTGAGCTTGCATGTCAAATTTATATGGTTCCAAGTAGTTTTGATCCATGATATAGGCTCTAGGCACTTGTAGGAGTTGTTTCTATCAATATTATTGAGTTTGGTTTACTTTTATTTTGAAGTTACTAAAAATTTCAGAACTTTTCAGAGAAAAACAATATGCTTAGGAAGATTGTCGGATTTCGGGTTCCGGTAGACCCTTGAGGTTCGAACACTGGGGTGCGCGCGGAGATTTCGCCTCCTACCTACCTGCACCCCTCCGCCATGCTAGGATCTAAACTAAGGAAAGATCAACACAAGAGACACAGGGTTTATACTGGTTCGGGCCACCGTTGTGGTGTAATACCCTACTCCAGTGTGTGGTGTGGTGGATTGCCTCTTGGGCTGATGATGATGAACAATACAAGGGAGAATAGCCTCGCGAGGGTCTGTTCTTGGCTGAGGGGATGAACTGCTGGGAGGAGTTCAGCCACCTCTCTCTCTCTCTCCTCCGACCGACCCCCTTGCTGTGTGGGTGGCTGGTCCTATTTATAGAGGCCCTGGTCCTCTTCCCAAATATTGAGTGGGAAGGGAGCCAACAATGGCGGGCTAATTTGAAGGGGGACAGCAAGTATCAGCTATCCTGACAAAAGTAGTCTTCGCCTGCGCAAAGCTCTAGTGATGACGCCGTCTTGGGCTCCACGGTGACCTCCGTCTCGTAGTCCTCCTGGTCTTGGTCTCGTTGCACCGAAATGGCAACCTTTGCCTGATGCCTCGGTACTCCGCGGCTGCGCTTGCCCCCTTTGCACCAAAGAGGAAAGGAGGACGCTGCGTGGGCTGGCACCCGCCTGGCGCCCTGGGTTGTCATAGCTTGCGTCATGGGCACCTCATGAGGTACCCCGCCTTGATCTCTCCGCCTCCTCGTGAGCCAGCCTGACGAGGCCGTGCCTGAGGAAGCTTCGCGTCGTCCGCCCCGCGAGGCTTGGCCCCTCGCGAGGGTCTTGGGTTTGTGTTGGTGAAGATGGGCCGTGCTGGGCCCCCCTTTGAGCCACGCCGCAGGCCGCAGGCAGGCAAGTCTGGGGACCCCCGTTCCCAGAACGCCGACAGTAGCCCCCGGGCCCAAGGCATGCCCGGACTTGGCCGTGCAGGGAGGCGGAAGGGCAAGAGCGAAGCGCCGCGGGCCCTAACAGCCTGCGGCTTTGGGCGCCGTGTGGCGGTTGATTGGACGTGGGCGTCTCCACTTCCCCATGGTGCCTCGGCAACTGTACTGACTGGACAAGTCCCTGCATGCAAAACGGGTCATGATTACCTGCGATCGTGGAGGTCGGCGGTTGGCCTCCGCCGGCTATAAGTACGGGACGGCGTGCGCCCTTCCGGTTCATCTCCCCTTGCTTCTCCTTCTTCTTCATGGCCCCGTCGAGGAGGTTCTCGGCCGCGGAGAAGGGGAAGGCTTGCCAGGCAGAGCATGCCTCTCCCATGCCCAAGCGCGGCCGAGGGCGCCCCCGCAAACATCCTGTGGCCACCACGGCAGCTCCCCGCGGCCGCGGAGACGCTTTCCAGCATGGTGGCGGGCGGATTGCTGCGGCCGGGGGGTGTGCTCCGGCTGCGTGTCCCCCTATCCCGCGCTTTCGCGCTGCAGAGGTGTTGCCGGAGTTCGTCGTGTGGTCGGCGGAGCCGACTAGCACCCGGCTCCCACTTCCTCGCTTCCTCCTCGGCGAGCTCCCGGCCGGCGCCCCGGGCGGCCTCTGGCTTCAGGCCGACGGCTGCTGCAGCCGGGCCTCATGGGTTTCACTGGACATCTCCGCAGCCGGGAGCCTGGCCCTGGCCCGCGGTTGGCAGACGTTTGCCCGCGCGCGTGGCCTGGGCCGTCGGTGCACCCTATACTTCAGGTTCGACGGTGATGCCACCCTCTACGTGAGGGTGTTTGGGGAAGATGGTCGCCGCACAGGGTGTTGCCCCGAGGGCGACGACCGCGGCTGGGAACCCGGCTCCGGCGATGATGGAGAGGACGGCGCTCGCGGGGCTGGCGGCGCTCAGGGTTCCTCAAGCTTCTCCGGTTCTTCTTCAGGCGGCGACTCTCCTAGTGGTGGCCACAGCCAGCCCCCACGCCGTCGTATCTGCTTGGGGGGTGGTGGCGCGTCCGCCCACCGTCGCGCCCTGGTGAAGCGCGAGAGGGAGTCCACCTGAGCTCCGGAGGCAGCTCGGGCTTCCCTGCGGGCCGGTGCGAGATGAGCCGCACCAGATTTGTTTTTTTTTCTCTTCCCTTTTCCTGCATAAAGAAGGACAGCAGTGTGGTGCCCCGCGTGGGCGTGTATGGGTTATTGCTGTTAATTATCGTTTTGCTTTCTTCATCGTACCTTCCGACTATGTGCCCGCGCGTGGATGGTTCCCGGCCCCAGCCATGGGGGCGACCGACCCAGGCCCTGTGTTTGTGTCGCGGTGCCTGAGGGGCACGGACTGGAGGGGTGCTCCTGCAACGGGCCCAGGTCGCGAACCCTTTGAGTGACTAGGATAGGAACACTCGCGAGGGCGCTCGGCTCTCCCCCTCGCGAGGCCTTGCACAAGAGAAATCAAGGCAGGGGCGTGAAAAGCCGAAGAACCGCAAGCCAAAGACGGCAACAACTTCAATAAAACTTCAAATGGGGAAGAACAAGCCAACTGCGGAAAGCAAATGAAAAGCCGCGTCCGGCACCTAGTCTAGTCTTCGACGTCTTCTCACTAGCGCGGAGCTAAGTGCTGCCACTGGGCGTGGGAGGGAGCCCCAGGGCCTGAGGCCGGCGCTCCTGAGACTCCGGGGCGTGTACAGCCCCAACTCATTATTACGTGAGAGTGTCACGGGTGGCGAGCTTCACAGGCGTTCGCCTTGCTTCACAAGCTCCGGGCCTTTTGCGAAACGCGATAGCTTCACAGGCATTCGCCTTGCTTCACAGGCTCCGGGCCTTTTCCAAAACATGATAGCTTCACAGGCTCCGGGCCTTTTCCAAAACGCGATAGCTTCACAGGCATTCGCCTTGCTTCACAGGCTCCGGGCCTTTTCCAAAAATGCGGTAGCTTCACAGGCATTCTCCTTGCTTCACAGGCTCCGGGCCTTTTTCCAAAACGCGATAGCTTCACAGGCATTCGCCTTGCTTCACAGGCTCCGGGCCTTTTCCAAAACGCGGTAGCTTCACAGGCATTTGCCTTGCTTCACAGGCTCCGGGCCTTTTCCAAAACGCGATAGCTTCACAGGCATTCGCCTTGCTTCACAGGCTCCGGGCCTTTTTAGGGGTAGAACCTCCGGAGGTGCTGGATGTTCCATGCGTTCTGGACCGGCACTCCCTCCTGAGTCTCCAAGCATGCTGAGCCGGGCCTGGAAACATGAACAACCTTGAACAGGCCCTCCCACATGGGAGAGAGCTTGTGCAGCCCCTCCCTGGAGAGGACCCGCCTGAGCACGAGGTCTCCTACCTTGAGTGTCCTGGGGCGGATGTTGCGGCAGTGATATTGCCGCAGCGCTTGTTGGTACCTCGCCGCTCGTAGCGCGGCTTCTCGGCGACGTTCCTCCCCCAACATGAGGTCCATCCCCTGCATGGCGTCCTGTTGCGCCTCGTTGAACGCCAGGACCCGCGCGGAGCGACGTCTGACCTCGTGAGGGAGGACCGCTTCGGCCCCATAGACCAGGAAGAACGGGGTCTCCCTAGTCGGCTTGGTCGCGGTTGTGCGGATGGACCACAACACAGACTAAAGCTCGTCGTACCAACCTCTGCCATAGGCCTCCAGCTTCTTCTTGAACGTCCTGGTCTTGAGGCCCCTCAGGACCTCCGCATTGGCTCGCTCGGCCTGGCCGTTGCTTCGGGGGTGCACCACCGAAGCGTAGCATGTCTGCGTTCCAAGGTTAGAATGGTATGTTTTGAAGAGGTTACTGGTGAACTGCGAACCGTTGTCCGTGATGATGCGATTCGGCACCCCGAACCGGCTCACGATGCCCTTGATGAACTTGACCGTGAAACCCGCAGGAATGGTGCAGACAGCCTCCACTTCAGCCCACTTGGTGAACTTGTCTACATCAACGTAAAGGTAGCGGTAGCCCCCTGGCGCCCGAGGAAACGGACCCAAGATGTCGATCCCCCAGACTGCGAATGGCCACGAAAGGGGGATAGTCTGCAAGCCCCCTGCCGGCTGATGGATCTGCTTGGCGTGGAACTGGCAGGACTCACAAGCTTTCACTAGTTCAATGGCGTCATTGAGCGCGGTGGGCCAATAAAACCCACTGCGGAACGCCTTGCCGATGAGGGTCCGTGACGATGAATGATGTCCGCAGTCCCCGCCGTGTATATCTTCCAGTGGTTCCTTCCCTTGCTCCCTGGAGATGCAGCGCAGGGATACATCGTTTGGTCGCTTCCAGTAGAGCTCTCCATCTCTGATGCAGTATGCCGTGGCCTGGCGTGCCACTCACTCTGCTTCCTCCTCCTTCTCCGGCAGGGTCCCTTGCGTCAAGTAGCTCCGGAGCTCCGTGATCCAACATCCCTCCTGAGGTTCCATCGTCAGGAGCAGGCGTGCTCCTGAGGCCGGGCCACAGGCCGGAGCTCCGAAGGCAGGTGGCTGGGGGAGCTCCTCCCGGGGCTGAGCCGTGTTTGATAGTGGCGGCAAGGCTGAAGGCTTGAAGAGTCGTTCCTCGAAAACGCCAGGCTCCTGAGGTAACTGCCTGGACGCGCGTTTGGCGATGTCATCGGCCTCTTGATTGGTGCCACGGGGCACATGCTGCAACTCCAACCCCCAGAACTGCTTCTCCATCCTGCGGACCTCTGCAAGGTAGGCCTCCATGTGCTCATCCTTCAGCTCGTACACCTTGTTGGAGAAATGGACAAGGAGCTGCGAATCGCCCTTGATGGTGAGGCGTTTCACCCCCAGGGCAGCTGCGGCCTTCAAGCCCGCTATTAAACCTTCATACTCCGCTATGTTGTTGGAGACCTTTTCGCCTTGCTGGAAACAAAGCTGCATGGCGTAATAGAGTTTGTCCTGGGTTGGCGATATAAGCACCGCCCTAGCCCCTGCGCCGTGTCTGGAGAACGCCCCATCGAAGTACATGACCCAGCCTTCTGGCGCCTCGCTTCTCGGGAACAGGGACCGATCCTCGTCGGCCTTGAGGCCTGGCGCCTCCGTCCATTCTGCCACAAAATCCGCCAACGCTGCTCCCTTGATGACTCAGGTCGTGCTGAATTCGAGCTGAAACGCTTGCAGCTCTATGTTCCACTCAGCGACTCTCCCAACTGAGTTGGGGCTCCTGAGCACCCTCTCCAGGGGGTATGACGAGACGACCTTGATGGGGTGACCCTGAAAATAGTGCCGCAGCTTGCGCGAGGCCACCGGTAGCGCGAGGAGTTTCTGGGGCATAGGGTACCGCGCCCTTGCATCCCGCAACACTGTGCTGACGAAGTACACTGGGTGCTCAACGAGGTGGAGTGCGTCAGTGCTGGCGGCTCCCTTTGGAGACCATGGCGCCTCTCGAGACAATGAGGCCTCCTGAGACTGGCCATCTGGGAGAGGGGCCTCTTCTGCCTTTGGTGCGCCCCTCTGCGGCGGCTGGTCCTCATCAGCCGCCGTGGCGGCTTCTGTGGGCCTTCCTCGTACCAGTTCCGCCTTGCCCCTGGCTGCTGCCGCGGTTTTGATTCGACGCTCCTCTCTGACTGCCACTAGGGCTGCGCTGGCGGAGTAGGGAGTGGCGGCGAGGTAAAGCACCAGGGGCTCTTGAGGGCGCGGAGCCACCATGACCGGTGGGCTGGTCAGGTATTTCTTGAGATCCTGGAATGCCTTGTCGGCCTCTTTAGCCCACTCGAAGGGCCCCTTTTTCTTCATTAGCTGGAAGAAAGGTAGCGCTCGCTCCCCCAACTTGGAGATGAAGCGCCCTAGCGCGGTCACGCACCTCGTGAGCTTCTGCATTTCTCTGAGGGTCTTTGGCGGGCTCATGTCTTCCACTGCCTTGCCCTTCTCCGGGTTAGCCTCAATGCCTCGTTGAGACACGAGGAAACCCAAGAGCTTACCCGAGGGGACTCCGAACACACATTTCTCTGGATTGAGCCGTAGGTTCACTGCGTTGAGGCTCGCGAAGGTTTCCTCCAGGTCTTGTATCAAGGTCCTGGCCTCCCGAGATTTTACCACGATGTCATCGACGTAAGCTTCAACATTCTTCCCGAGCTACAGGCCCAAGGTGATATGCATCAGCCGCTGAAAGGTCGCCCCTGCGTTACGCAGCCCGAATGGCATGCAGGTGTAGCAGTACACCCCACACGGGGTTAGGAAGGTTGTCTTCTCGACGTCTTCAACCGCCATCTTGATCTGGTGATACCTAGAGAAGGCATCCAGGAAGCATAGTAGGTCGCATTCCGCAGTGGAATCGACGATCTGGTCGGTGCGGGGGAGCGGGAACGTATCTTGCGGGCACGCTTTGTTGAGGTTGGTGAAGTCGACACACATGCGTTCCTTCCCTCCCTTCTTTGGCACAACAACAGGGTTGGCCAACCAATCTGGGTATCGGACCTCGCGAATGACCCCAGCGGCCTCTAATTTGCGGGTCTCTTGGATGATGAAGGCTTGCTTTTCTGTGGACTGCCGCCTGGCCTTCTGCTTCACAGGGCGCACGTTGGGGCACACTTTGAGGTGATGCTCGACTACACTCCTGGGGATCCCTGCCAACTGGTCTGGCTCCCAAGCGAATACCTTCTTGTTTGCGCGCAGGAACCCGACCAGGGCCTCCTCCTGCTCGGGTTTGAGATGGGCGCCTATGGTGAAAGTGGCGTTGGTGGATCCGTCCTCATCGACGGGTATCTGCTTGGTTTCTGCCTTGTCTTGGGTGAACGACTATTTCTTCTTGGCGGGCACAGCCCCCTTGGGCTCGGGGGCCTCCAAGGCGGCTGGCTGTGCCGACGCCGCTGTCTTGAAGACGAGCTTGAGCACCCGCAGAGCGTCCCCAGTGTCCCTGTGCATGGTGAGGACACCGCTGCTCCCGAGCATCTTCATGAGGTTGTACGTCGGGTGTGTCGCGGCCATGAACTGGGCCAGCGCTGGGTAGCCGAGGATGGCGTTGTAGGGGAGGCCGATGGGTGCGATGTCGAAGTCAACCAGCTCCGTGCGGAAGTTGTCGTAGGTGCCGAAGGTCACTGGGAGCCGGATCTGTCCCAAGGAGCCGGACGACCTGCCCCCAATGCCTGAGAAGGGCCGGCTGGGCTGCAGCCATTCCAGGGGTATGCAGAGGAGGTTGAAGGCCTCGACTGAGAGCACGCTGAGGCCTGCCCCGCCATCGATGAGAGTTCTGGTGACGGCCACCTGGTAGATGGTGGGGGTGCACAGCATGGGGAGCGCGCCCGAGTAGGCCGAGTTGGAGGGGTGGTCCTCCGAGCTGAAGCTCAGACCGGTCTCGGGCACCACCCGATCCAGGGGAGCCCCCTGCCGCATGGAAGCGGCGCTGACCCGGCGGATGAATGGCTTGACGTGGTAACTTGTAGGCGGCGCCTGCGAGCCGCCCAAGAGGGCCGCGACGACTGGGGGTGTCGGTGCAGCGCGATAGGCGGGGGAGAGGTTGCGGGGCTCCATTGGCGCGCGGAGCGCGCGGGACGAAGAACCAGCTGGGGCGAGCGAGGGAGTTGCAGTGCGGCCGTCTTGGCGCACAGATGGGTGCTGAGACGATGCTTGCTGCTCGTCCCCCGCCGGGCCGGTGGCGGCGTTGACGGCAGGTGACGGGGAATGGCGAGGACGCCTGCCGACAGGGGCCGTCTGAGCGACGCGGGAAGCGAGGGCGGCCCGGCGCTCCGCGCGGGCTCGACGAGCATCAAACATGAGCGCGATGGTCGGAGGAGAACGGGGTGACGGAAGACGAGTTCCTGCGCACCCCTACCTGGCACGCCAAATGTCGGATTTCGGGTTCCGGCAGACCCTTGAGGTTCGAACACTGGGGTGCGCGCGGAGATTTCACCTCCTACCTACCTGCACCCCTCCGCCATGCTAGGATCTAAACTAAGGAAAGATCAACACAAGAGACACAGGGTTTATACTGGTTCGGGCCACCGTTGTGGTGTAATACCCTACTCCAGTGTGTGGTGTGGTGGATTGCCTCTTGGGCTGATGATGATGAACAATACAAGGGAGAACAGCCTCGCAAGGGTCTGTTCTTGGCTGAGGCGATGAACTGCTAGGAGGAGTTCGGCCACCTCTCTCTCTCTCTCTCTCTCTCTCTCCTCCGACCGACCCCCTTGCTGTGTGGGTGGCTGGTCCTATTTATAGAGGCCCTGGTCCTCTTCCCAAATATTGAGTGGGAAGGGAGCCAACAATGGCGGGCTAATTTGAAGGGGACAACAAGTATCAGCTATCCTGACAGAAGTAGTCTTCGCCTGCGCAAAGCTCTAGTGATGACGCCGTCTTGGGCTCCACGGTGACCTCCGTCTCGTAGTCCTCCTGGTCTTGGTCTCGTTGCACCGAAATGGCAACCTTTGCCTGATGCCTCGGTACTCCGCGGCTGCGCTTGCCCCCTTTGCACCAAAGAGGAAAGGAGGACGCTGCGCGGGCTGGCACCTGCCTGGCGCCCTGGGTTGTCATGGCTTGCGTCATGGGCACCTCGTGAGGTACCCCGCCTTGATCTCTCCGCCTCCTCGTGAGCCAGCCTGACGAGGCCGTGCCTGAGGAAGCTTCGCGTCGTCCGCCCCGCGAGGCTTGGCCCCTCGCGAGGGTCTTGGGTTTGTGTTGGTGAAGATGGGCCGTGCTGGGCCCCCCTTTGAGCCACGCTGCAGGCCGCAGGCAGGCAAGTCTGGGGACCCCCGTTCCCAGAACACCGACAAAGATGTTCCAAGGTGGTTCCTCTAAGAAGCAAGGACCCAGGATTGCTATGCGCGATGCTGACGAGGATCCACCAAGAGACGCTCCAGTACGGCCTTGCGAATGGCCGTCAGAAAATTTTATGGACCTTGCGGGAATTAAAGAAGAATTCAAAGAATATTTGCGCAATGCCGGTCTTGAGTATTTTGAGGCTAACAAATGCCCCAATATCATGATCTCACAAGTTCATTTGTGAGGAGGTTCGAGTATTCATCTTCGCATAATTCTCCTTCAGTCATGTTTGATCTCTATGACAAATCTTATACCATGGACTTAGAGGATTTCACTTCTGCTTGCAAACTTCCATCATGGTGTAGTGTTAGGGATCCCCCTAAATCTGAATTTAGAAACTTTCTTGCTAGTATAACTGTGGGGGAATCTAGAGATATAACGCAGGCTACCATAGGGAGCATTCACTTTCCTGCTATACATTATTTTGCTCTTTTCATCGGGAGATGCATAAATGCTAAGGATGAAGCATGTCACATGTGTGTCCCTGATCTTAGCATTCTTAGGAGTGCTGTGTTAGGAGACCAATCTTATCATATGGGAGCCATTGTAGCTCGTAGGTAGCATCATAATAAACATAATGGAGATATCTTTGGAGGAATTTTTGCAACCCGCTTAGCTCATTTTCTTGAAATAGACATTCGTGAGGGTGATACGGAGTTGCCTCCTGCATATTTAGATTATAACTCTATGGCTTCGCACCAGTTTGTCAAAAGGCCTGAATCACCTCTCTTATATCGTTTAATTTTTGATAAACGACGTGTTTTCCGTATTACTCTCCCTGCTCCTGCCTTCTTTGATTCACAGACAAAAAGAAGATATGTTATTACCAGAGAGGAGGCAGAAGAGTACGAGAGGAGAGCGGAGGCAGCTCAACTCCACGCTGCAGCTCAGCAGGCGATAACCGCTGCACATCAGTATGATCCCAACTATTCTTCCTCATCACAGTACGACCCCAACAACTATTATTATGGATATCCACCAGGCTAGCCGTGGCCATAGACCAACTTAGGCCAAAAGCCTAAGCTTGGGGGAGTACGTATTTCTCACCGACATTACATTTATGTTCACACACACTCATTGCTAGATGTCGGTGCTCATACTTTTTCATTGTATCATCCATGCTAGTTTATTTTCCTTTTTATGCTTTCCTCTTGTGTGTTTGTTAAACCTTAAGAAAAACCAAAAAAATTAGTAATAGTTTATTTTTCTGCTGTAGTAGTAATAATTAAAAAGAAAACCCAAAAATATTTCCTGTTCTTCTTTTGCTTATTGGGAGCTTTCCCGTGTAAATAGTTTTATTTCTTTTCTTTTCTTCGGGGGTCAGTAGGAGAAGACCATAATTAAATTGTTGAAGTGGCTCTTATATGCATTATTGTTGAATTGACCAAAGAGCCTATATTGCCTTGCCTTCTCCTGTTTATTGAATGCTCACAGATTCCAGCTTAGTCCAATGCACGTACACTCTTATTATTATTCACACCATTCGGTCGTGCAAGTGAAAGGCAATTATGATGATATAAGATGGACTGACTGAGATGAGAAAAGCTGGTATGAACTCGACCTCTTTTGTTTTTGTAAATGTGATGAGTCCCGCGTTCTTGATTCAGCTTATTATGAATAAACATGTTTGCAATGACAATTAGAGATCGTAGTTGCTTGTGCCATGCTTGATTAGCTATGAGTTATAATGATTTACCTTGTGTGCCAACTTGCTATTGAGATGATTATGATGTGATATGATGGGGTGGTATCCTCCTTTGAATGATTTAAGTGACTTGACTTGGCACATGTTCACGCATGTAGTTGAAACAAATCAACATAGCCTTCACGATATTTATGTTCATGGTGGATTATATCCTACTCATGCTTGCATCCAATGTTTATTAATTTTAATGCATGTACATGGCTGTTGTCGCTCTCTAGTTGGTCGCTTCCCAGTCTTTTGCTAGCCTTCACCTGTACTAAGCGGGAATACTGCTTGTGCATCCAATCCCTTAAACCCCAAAGTTATTCGAGATGAGTCCACTATACCTTCCTATATGCGGTATCTACCTTCCGTTCCAAGTAAATTTGTATGTGCCAAACTCTAAACCTTCAAATAAACATTCTGTTTTGTATGCTCGAATAGCTCATGTATCAACCAAGGTTGTCCTTATCTTCCATGCTAGGTGGGTTATTCTCAAGAGGAGGTGACTCCGCTCCTCACTCACGAGAAAATGGCTGGTCACCGGGATGCCCAGTCCCATGCTTTATGCAAACTAAATCAAAATGAATTGCAAAACAAAACTCCCCCTGGGACCTGATGTATGTTGGAGGCACTCATTGTTTCGAGCAAGCCATGGATTGATGTTTGTTGGTGGAGGGGGAGTAGAAACTTTACCATTCTGTTTGGGAACCACCTATAATGTGTTTAGCATGGAAGATATCGCCATCTCTTAGTTGTTATGTTGACAATGAAAGTATACTGCTCAAAATACAATTTATCTCTGTTGTAAAACCGAGCTCTGGCATCTCTACAAATCCCTGCTTCCCTCTCCGAAGGGACTATCCATTTACTTTTATGTTGAGTCATCACCCTCTAATTAAAAAGCACTAGCTGGAGAGCACAGCTGTCATTTGCATTCATCACTGTTAATGTATATTGGATATGACTATGATTGGATCTCTTTTACCATGAATTACAATGTCTAGCCAGTCCTTGATCTTTAAAAGTGCTCTGCATTTATGTTTTGCGGTCTCAGAAAGGGCTAGCGAGATACATCTTGTTATATCATATTATGATTGTTTTAAGAAAGTGTTGTCATCCGAGATTTATTATTATGACTTGCTAGTTGATTGTGCTATTGATATGAGTAATTATGAGACCCGAGAATTATTGCAAATATGGTTAGTTATGATCTATGCTGAAAAACTTGAATGCTGGCTTGACATAGTTACAACAACAAGAGCAAACAGAGTTTGTAAAAGTTTTTCTTTCTTTCTTTCAGTTTGTCAACTGAATTGCTTGAGGACAAGCAAGGGTTTAAGCTTGGGGGAGTTGATACGTCTCCGTCATATCTACTTTTCCAAACACTTTTTCCCTTGTTTTGGACTCTAACTTGTATGATTTGAATGGAACTAACCCGGACTAACGCTGTTTTTAGCAGAATTGCCATGATGTTGTTTTATGTGCAGAAAACAAATATTCTCGGAATGACCTGAA